>NC_084956.1:5166412-5286412 GCF_949316205.1 Platichthys flesus
TCAAACACTTTTACGATGGAAACTTTTAAAAGAGATTCTTAATGTCCTATTAATTAATTAATTATTAATTAATTTGTATATATATATAATTATAATATTTTATTGATATAAGTATAATATGTATGCGGTATTATATAATTATTATAACCATTACAATTATAATTACAATTATTATTATTTAAAGCTTCATTCAAATTCATGAACTCCTTCCTCGTCCCTCATCAGGATTTAACTTTTGAAGCATATCCTCTTTTTTAAATAATCATCGCGGATACTTGTTTTACCAACATGTGGAAACATTCCATTTGAAGTCTAAAGTGTCCCCAGGAGGAAAGTTTCTCTTATTTCTATAATGAGCACTCAAAGCGGTCATTTAAATTTGAAGCTTATAAACAGTCAAACGTGTCCGCCAGTGTTTTTTTAATCCTGAATACTTCTGAATGAGTATTTCACAGAGTATTTCCCACAGCATCACAGTATCTTCAGAGGTGCGTTGTTTATCCTCCACTCGGGGCTGATACAGGATCAGTAGTTTGTATCGAGTTAGATACGCTCACCACGCACAGCCACTGAAACCATAATGTTTTCATACGCATGCGGCTAATACACACTCTGCAGAAACCAACATGTAACCTGCCATCCACAAACACACACACACACATCCCCCACACACACACTGCAGCATGCACACACACACATTAAGCTTTTTGCAATAGCATGAATAAATCAAACTTGCATTGATTAAACACACCTCCTCACCCACTCGCCCTGCTTTGGGGCACACTGATGATTCTTCACTTTCTCTGTCTTCAGAGATGCTCATTCATTATTCAGCCTCGGCTCTGTATTAGCTCCGGATGGCAGATGTCAGAGCGTGATGGAGATGTTTGTGTTGGGCTGATTTGAGAAGCCATTATCCCGCCCGCTTATCAAACATTCATGTGTGGCAGCTGTAGTTGTGGATCCGTCTCCTGTGGCCGCTTCATTTCTCCATCTTAAGCAACCGCGACCTTTCCACTCACTTAACCTGTTATCTCTCCGCATCAGAGACACAGCTCAACCACGTCACAGGAACACACGTGTATTTGTTTCAAATATAGGTCAACGGCCCATATATCTATTGAATGGTTTTTATAATTCATAATAGAACAGAAAGGAATTGTGAGTAATCCCAGTCAGTGTAAACTGATTATAGGGTTACAAATTAAAAAGTGACCCTTCCATCAAGTTCACCTGTTTTCTTTTCACATTCGATAGAGACAGTCACTTCTAAGGATTCATCTATACATATAAAATATATATAATATGTTAAGGCATCTAGCCCTATATCTATTCATTAAATTACATTAGAAATATTATTAATATATAGTGTTTTCATAAACTAATCAGAGGAATTTCTGCACATCAACTATATACAAATTAAATGGGGACCTTTCCAACCAGTTCACCTGTTTTATTTTAGCGTTTGAGAAATAGCTACTTTTGAGAAAAAATTAGTAATTATATATATAAACATATATATCATGATATTTAAATTGATAATGTATCAGAATACTGACTAAGTATCTATAACAGCACCGCAGGGGCAGAGTTGCTGCACAACTGAGTGCAAATTAAAATGTGACCTTTCAGTTAACCTCTTATCTTTTAGCTTTCAAGAGGATCACAGTCACTTCTGAGGAAAAATAATCAATCTGAACTATATCTAGGCCCATGAATTTATATATCTTAGATTATAATCTCATTTATGGAAACATTGACTAAATAATATTAATATGTATAATATATATATATATATAATGTCATTGGCAACTAATTGTGGACTATAAACAGATTAAATAGTGACCTTTTCCATTGTAGAGTTTCACGTGACACAATTATTAATCTATATCTTATTTAAAGATCATGAAAACACAGATATTTAATTCTATTCAAGCAGTTTCAGAATTAACAAATGAAAATCCGAACAGTTCTCATCTTATCCATCATCAGTTATTATTTATAAATATATATATTATAGTGTCTTTATCATAGACTTCTAACAGTTGAATATTGTTGAATTCACTCTGTTCCTACTGCTACTACTGTAACATCCATATAGTAAGAGTGACTTGTGTCTGATTAAGTATTTATTGAAGTATTATTCTTAAGCCATAACTCAAGACTGCAACTTTTCCCGATTCTTTTAATATCTTTTCACTTTTCTTTCCTATTGCTTTTGAAATGTTTTGAACCTCAATCAAAAGAGAAGAAATAAGTTTAAAACGAAAAAATAACTTTTGCATTTTACTATCGAACAACGTGGATGTGTTTTTGTATTCTTTTTATTTCCAGGTTTAAAAAAATAAATACTACGTTCTCTCTCATTGACTGAGGCTGAGACCATCCAGCGTCCAGCGTCTATGGCCTTTTCAGTTTTTTTTGTAATTGCCCTGCGAACACGGTGGTTCTCATTCTTCTGACCCCTCCGCGCGTTGCACGCTGCCGCCGCCCTCCATCCCGCACACCCGACCCCGCACAATGCTGTGCGTGTGCGCGCTCTGCGGTATTCGGGCGGGGATGTCGTGCAGAGGTAATGGGAAGTAGTCTGGAGGTAAGGTCGCGGGTTCACGGCGGGGCTACCCAGACCCGACCATGGCTCCTGTTTGTTTCTCTTTGCTTCTTCACAACTCCGCTTCCTTCCCGCAGGAGGATGTGTCCCGTGTGGCACCGCGCTCACCCCGCACACACCCCGGCCCCGCACACACCCTGTTTGTTTTTCTGACTTTATGAAATGCCCCCCCGGCAGGAACAGCGCCGGCCTCACCACGTCACTGCAGGCTGCCGGTGAGTTTCGCACCCTGCATCCCACCCTGAGACTCTTTTGTGTTCGCACTTGTGAAGTCTGGAGTCTATTTATATCCTCGCACATGTCTGACTGCAGCTTTTCCTTTTTTTTTTTCCAAGACCCTTTTCAAGGTTTTTTATTCAGCACACCTAGCGTCGTTTTTCCAATTCCAAAGCACCCCCCCCCTCCCCCCCCCCAAAAAAAAATCCAATATTTGACTTATTAAAAAAATCAACACTCAATCATCTAAATGCAGGAAACAGATGAATGATTTTTCACTTGTATTTTGCACCCACTGTGATTCAGGGGCTTATTCTTTGACCTCCATTTAAAAAGCTGCTCTTTCATGAATCCACTGTGTGTGTGTGAGAGAGGTGTAAGTTGGAAAATAGACAAAAATGTTCTTTTTTAAGTAGAGATGATTATTATTATCCCATTAGGGATAACTTCCTGCAGGGCAGGTGGGTCATCGACCATTTAATTGCACCTGCATTATTGTTCAGTTCTTAAAACCTCTTTTGCTTTTCTATTTTTTTTAATGCGATTAAATGACTGCATTTTGAAATGACTTTAAGGAGTTTATTCTTTAAAGTAGATGCTATGTGAAATATTTATCATTCAAGTATAATCACATTATATAAATATATATATATACATATGAAACAATACTTTCTACAATTGATTTAGCAAATGAGGAAAATATAAATGTATTTATGAGGATGATGAAATTATAGCCCTAATATTTCTGCAATAACGTTTTCTATTGCAGGTTTGTAAAATAAAGTGTATGAATTATTAAATAAAGCCAATTTTAATACCAATGTGGTGTCTCTTTTACTTTTGAACTCATTAAATTATCCATGGTTGGACAAATTTAGATTGTGGGACATTTAACGTACATATAGCTTTATGAAAAAAAAATTATATGGAGTATTTGACCTATATATTTGATATAAAATCATTTGTAAAGTTCTCTAAAGTCGTCTGTTATTCCATTAGTTTAAAAAAAATGAGTGAAAAATCTAATTTAATAGACATGTGATAGTTTTGGATGCCATTAAGTCATTTTAATAGCAAGTTCTATTAAAGGACATTTAATTTACTGTAACACAAAACCATGAAATTGTACAAGAAACAGTCAGAGATGATATTTTCTTTATGAACACAATTCCGATGATGATACAAAGAAAGAGATTTGCAACGTCACATATACATTTTCAGAAAAACTACAAGTATATTCTCAAAGGAACGTTTTGATGTTACACGGTTTCCCACGTGGACGAAGACGAGGACGTAGAACCCCCTCGGAGAAAGACGACACCGAGACAAGATGGCCTCTCACTCAGTGCCTTTGACTGCTGGGAAGAAAAGATTGGAGGAAGGATAGCAGGATGACCGAGCGGGGTGCAAGTGAGGAAAGATTAAGGAACAGAGAGCGAGAAAGAAAGAGAGAGAGAAATAATGAGGAAGCCATATATACTCAAAAGCAGGTGATTGAGACTCACCTGACAGAAACAACACAGAAGCAGAAAGCGAGAGAGGTGCAGTGAGGCTATGCATTGGCCGAGTGAGGGCTTGTTTTTACATCTCTCTCTCTCTGTGATTCTCATCCTCTGTTTCTCTCTTTGTGTGGGGAGAGAGACATCCACACATGGAGACGAGAGACAGAGAGAGAGAGACATTTTGGGTGTCTGCCTATCTCCTCCTTACCATGGCGCCCCCGAGACCGAGCGAGCAAGGAGGGTACACACGAACACTCACACACACACACACACACACACACACACACACACACACACACACACACACACACACACATATACAAAGAGACACTCTTTGAGTTGTCACAGAGGAGAAAAGCTTGGCTCTGCATTACACTGTAAACCCCACTTTCCCTCAACAAGACAGACAGGTAGACAGCTGGGTGTTACACTTAAACCCTTCCCCCATGTGTCCCTCCAAACAAGGGCTTTGCTCTCACTGTCGTTTCCCTCAGTCGGCTGCTCTCTTTTAGCACCAAAGCTGGAAAGCGAGAGGAGAGAAGGAGAAAATGCAAAACTCTGATATGATTGTGAAAAGCAGCGTAACTTCGCGTTGACGTTACAGTTTAAGTTTCAGGATTAATCAACGAAAACACACTGGAAAAATGAATCGCGGGGCGAGCCGGACCGCAGAGTTATCTGTCCCCCACGTCTCCCTCTCCGCCCTGACCCCAGGTTCCCTCCTTCTGAGCACCACTTCACCCCGAGGCCCGCATTCGGTGTTTGTGTGTGCGCCGGGAGCTTTTTGATTTCCTGTTTGTGTGTGTGTGAGTGTGGGCACGTGATAGTGAGAGATGAGAGAGGATGATGGTCAGGCTTGGTCTACTGGCTCATCCACAGAAAGCACTGTGTTGATACAGGAATGAAGCCATCACACGCTTACACATACCCCCCACCAACACAGACACACACATACACACACACACACACACACACAGCCTGACAGCCTCTTCCCATCAGTCTTTTGTTGTGCTTGCCAGTGATGATGATCTCACCACATAGCAGGACTAAGCCTCAATAGTCAGGCAGTCAGTCAGTTTGGCAGGCAGACAGGCAGCCAGTCAATATGCCCATCAGTCATTCGGCCCACCAGTCGGCCAATCAGAAGCAGCTAATTACCAGAGTCATGAAGGTGGGAAGGTGGTTGGCCACCAAATGGGTATGAATGTGTACAAGCAGATTTTGACGTTTATCACCTCGGCCTTAAAACGTCTTTTCTCAACTCGTCCCCCAAAAGAATCTGGAATCAGACACGTGGAATAAGAAAAGCAGAAAAATAGAAACTGATAGAAGAAGCGTTATTTTCCCCCAGCACCCATATCGACTCTGTTCTACTCTTTTCTTTGAGCTGTTGAGTCGGATCGTGAGAGAAATGCTGCTGTAAAGGCTCAGATATAAAACCTAATAGCCACATCGAGTCAATAACAACCTCTGCTATCCTCTTGAAATCACATCAAATTTTTTATTTCCAGCCTCGGTAATCTTTTCTGTTGCCCCCCCCCCCCCACCCCCCCTGAAAAAGAGGCTGCAGCTGATAGCGTCCTGACAAAGACAAAGGAAAACTGATCCTTTGCCTGCAAACCTCTGTAGGGTTAAAGATATACGATAAGTGACAATGCCTCACGACAATTTCTAAATACCATAAGTCCCAGGTTATATATTTTGTTTACTTACATAATCCCAAATGTTCACAACAATGTTTAAACTTAAAAATAAACAGCTTAATGTCAGTATGGATTATGAAAACCCACATTTATTTGCTTTTATTTATAAAATATGGCACATATATTCAAGTAGACAGTTTATTCTTCTTTTAAGGAAATCCTAAAAGTTTTGTTTACATGTTAACAATCAGACGTGGTTGTAGAGAAAACACCCCATCACCACACTGGTTCTCCTTTCTGCCAACTTTACATCATCGTAAACACAAAACGCACAGAATCAGGATGTCAACCATCAGCTCAAATCAATAATACGCTTTTGTCTCTTTCCCTTCAACCGGTCGAAAATCAGGTCCGGAAAAAACTCAAAAGTTCCTTCCTATTTTTCATTTAAAGCCGTCAGGTAAGTGTGTAACAACTGCCGGTGGAGATTAAATGAAAGGAACAGTCTCCATTGTTGTCGTCTGAAAGAAAAACACTCGGAACGCGCCATAGAAACCCTGAAGAAGAGAACATCGGGTCTAATCGATTGTTCACCAGATAATAGCCGTGTCGTTACCTATCTAACTCTACCTGCCTGATTCACTCCCACTTCCCCCCGGGCTTTCCCCACAACTGGAGTTTTGAAAGAATAAGACTGGAGCGCACTGATATATTAATAATTTATTTAGTTATTCTAAATGGGACTCAGACGTTGATATGCACGCGGTGTGTCTGATGAGCATGAACAGAACAGAGTGGCGGAGTCGGAATATTCCAAGAACAACTGTATCCGTTGTTGTGCTAATCCAAAATGAAATATGTATTCAGTAAAAGGATTAGGGCGTCCAGTGTCATAAAAGAAACCACTTACCAGCACCAAAGGTAATTTGTAACCTTAGCAACTGCTTGTGGAAATGAATGGGGGATTAGGATTGGCTGCAGCCAGCGTTGTCCTCGCGCAGTCAAAACGACCCACACACACACTCACTCACACACACACACACACACACACACAGACACACACACGTTTGTTCTTACTAAATTCAAGCATACTGAGCACATATGCATGCATAAAAAAAAACCATTGGAAAAGTTGCACACAGACACAAAAGGGGGTTATTATGTAAAAGTAAAATAAGTGAGAGGAAAAACAACGGGATTAAGGAGACGGGGGGGGGGGGGTGGAAGAGAAGCAGGAGAAGAAAGAAAATTAGTCAAACTGAACCTTCTGTTTTTCAATTTATCTGCTGAGGGATTTTATTATCAGTCCATTCTAACAATGGTGAGGCTGAGGATTGTTAAGCAGGGCAATGACTTAGCAAGCACTCCTTCAACGTTCATGCAGCCCTGTGTGTGTGTGTGTGTGTGCGTGTGTGCGTGTGTGTGTGTTTAAACTTGGGCCTCGTGTGACAGGTCTCAGAAAACTGAGGCATCAGCCAAAGTTCTCACATTACACCTAATGGTGTCGGCTCTTAAACAGACAAGGGTGAGTTTGTGTTTGTGCATGTCTGCGTGTGTGTGTGTGAGTGTGCACGTACTGTGCCTACACGGGAGAAAGTATGTCAGAAACAAGCTGTAAACATGTTGATAGGCCGGAGGACACGCAGGTGCAAAGTCACACAAGCAGACGTGGAGATAGATTCGTGGAGAGGGAAAGAGGAAGAAGGCGAGAGAGGGATTATCTTCTCAATAGCCTCTCCTGTCTGGTTGCACCACCTCGTCGGAGACATCTCAAATAGCTAATTGCTTAATCATGCGGAAGTGACAAAAGCCCAGCCTAGTTCTCATCTGTTCTCTTTCTCTCTGCCTAATCCCTCTGTCATTTTGCCACGTCCGTGTGTGCATTTGTTTGTCCCCCCCCCCACCCTCACTTTGTCTGTCTCTCGCTTTGCGTGACTCATCGTCTTCCTTCGCTCACCTCATACCGTCTTACTCTCTGTCACTCGCTCCATAAGTCGGGGGGGAGCTATTAAAGTGGTGGCAAATAGCTTCTCGGGTGACATTTGCTGACATTCAAGGAAGTGCATTTAGCAGCGTACTACGGTTCACCTTGGTGAATGAAATCCATTTGTGCCACCTAGGCCTGGTCCTCCCTCTCTCACTCTCTCTCTATCCCTCTCCCCCCCCCCTCTCCCTCCCTCTCTATCGCCTGTCCCTAAATGGATGCCCAGTGTACAGGGAAATGGCAAGGTGGCGTGCAGCCTCGCCGCGGCTCTCAAATGTCATGCTGAACAAAAAATCTTTAATGGGCTAAGTGTAGCCTTTCCAGCCCTAACTTGTCAGGTAATCAGAAATCTCTCTCTCTCTCTCTCTCCTCACCCACCTTTTCCTCCTTCCTCAGCTCACCCGGGGCCATGACATGCCACTAATTACCTGTTATACCAACTGGAGAGTGGGATGGCAAGCGCGAGGAAGACTGCTTTCAAGACGTCCTCTTCCTCGTCACTCTCTTTTAAGACAGGGTATGTATTTTTAACCTGTTGAGGATATTTTTTTTATTTTAAGCCGGGGCATAACTCCGTGGCACCTGAGTCACCTGGAACATGACACCTCTTTTTATAAGTGGGTGATTTTCATGTAAGTGTAGGGATTTCTTTCAGCGTACCTGCGGGAACCAGTGTTAGCGTTTCGCTGATTGTCACTGTTTCCCTCAGGAGGGTTTACGTCGTGACACAGGTAGACTGAGTCCAACGTGGAGGGTAAAGTCCCCAAACCAGCTCAGATCATGAGTCATGAGCAAATGTTAGGATCACACTTAGACGACCTCAAAAGAAACATGTCGGTTATGAAACTTGTTCTCAGGTCTCGTTAATCCAATAAGCTCAGGGATAAACAGTTCGGGATGAGCTGGTGAATATATCGAAGGAGGAAAAGAGACGGAACTGGTTGAGACCAAACATGAGTTAAAATGAGGACGAATAATGGATGTTGATGTTTGTGAGGTGACCATTCACAGAAAAAAATATCCAAAATAAGGGAAATGCTCTTTATCTCTTCAATGAAAATGACCAATCCATTAAATCAAATATTGTTTTTTACATTAAGCTGTTTTTAGACTCCAGAGGTGGGTCCGGACTTTCCTCTGTGTTTTCCTTTCACACCTGAACAATAAACATTTTCCACTGCAGAGATCTTGTGTTTCTGTCGACACTCTTCTCCACAGTTCAATGCATGTCTGAAAGCAGCTTTTGTAGTTTTGGATAGTTTTCAGTTTGACAAAAGAAAAGTAAAGTTAAACCCTCATTGTCTCGTATAACCATTTAATTATAGGTGTATAGCATGTGCAGTAAATACGTTTAAGACAACAAAAAAACACTTATACCTAAAGGTGAGTCATTTGACAGGTTCGGTGAGACACATATTCCTGTCGGAGGTTTCCTTCTCACCCTGTGGGTTTCAGACGATCGACACTAATCAGTGTCATGTACCGTGCACAGCGATGCAAAAAAAACAACACTCAGCTGACACACAACAAACTAGCACCGTGCCAAAAAGCGATGGTGGTAATTATATGGGTAATTATATTTAATCACTTCTTTATGGAACAGCTTTTAAATGCAGTGAGCTCGACGGGGAGCTCGGCTGCACCGTGCTACTGATGTTAAAATCGAAACAGTAACAACGAAGGAGGATTAACGTCCACCTTCAGATAAAGTACACTTACACCTTTATTCTGTTTAAACACCTGTGGCAGGGCAGGTAATGGAGAGGTAAGTGAAACATTGTGAGAAACTAAAACAAGGCAGACGAACCGAAGAAGAGAGGAACGTACTTTATCGTTCTGTTCCGATGGATGTTCAAGATTCAAGATTCAAGATTCAAGAGTTTTATTATCAAATGCACAGAGATAACAATTAAGCAGTCGCTGGCAATGAAATGCTTGAGTCACAGGCTCTCTTCTAACAATACTCAAGCATTAAAAAACAAAAACAAAATTTGAATAAAATAGTGTAAAATAGAATATCAAAACTTTAAAATATGAAATAAACTAGACCCTGAAAAAGCCCCCCAAAGGGAAATAATAATAATAATAAAAATCCTTAAGAATTCAATAGGGCCTCCCACCGATTTCGGTGCTCGGGCCCTAAATATATATATATCTAATTATGTATATACAGCTGAAGAAAGAAAAAACAGTGGTGCAATTTTGTGCAATAGTGCAAATATGCCACGGTGCTTATTTAGTGGAGTTATTGCAGTTCAGAGGAGTTTAAGAGTCTTATGGCCTGGGGGATGAAACTGTCTCTGAGCCTGGTGGTGCGGGCCCGGATGCTGCTGCACCGTCGGCCAGACGGCAGCAGGCTAAATGTTTTAGGCTGGGATGAAAGTTTTTTTTTAATAATCCGGTTTCCATTCCCATAAGGACGTAGACACTAAAATCACCTCCTTGCTGACGTATTCGTTTTACTGTTGACGAACTTCATGCTGACGTGACATTGAAATATTTACACGTGCGTTTTGTGATTAAATGCTAACGCCGGGTGAGGTGCAGCTCTCTAACGTGCTGGTCAGGGCAGACTGACGGGAAGTGGAAGGTTTATTATGGGAGACTCGTGGAAGCATGCGGCGGCCATGACGTTAGCAAACCTCATCCACCACTCACACACACGTGTATACACACCTGTAGACATTTACACCAGCAAGTACAAGTGCAATGGAATGAATGGAAACAGGTACAGACACACACGCCCAAACCCACTGGCATGTGAACACACCACACCGATCACACACACACACACACACGTGCAAAAAGCCCGCTCAGTAGCAGGGTGTAATGTTATTTTCCCGGAGGCTGTGTGTGATGAAGAAGCGGCAGCACCGAGAGACGCCCGAGACCGATTGACTGATGGGTCGGACTTTTGCATCCTGGAAGAATAGTCTCACATTTAATTAAGTACGTAAATTAATTACACAGCAGAGACACCAGTGTCCCTGCATATATTAGAATAGAAGCCAAGATACAAGTGTTTAGTGTGAGCGACAATTTTGGCAACGACATAACATCCTGCTGAAATGCAAGCGAAGTAAGAACGCCAAAAAAGTAATTTTCCATTTCTAATATTCAATTTATTTAAACACCGGGTTTTGTTTTTTTGATGTTGCTTGAATTACCTCTGCCTGAGAGACGACTGCGTTGATGATAATTAATACAAAAGCAATCCAGAGGAGGTGAGTGGAAATTCTGTCTGTGGAAATAGTTACGCTGTCGCTCCACATGATCCACAGTTGTCCTTGTGAAAAGTTTTTATTACGGAACAAAGTTATATAAACTTTGTGAAACGTTTGATACCATATTTATTAAAAGTTATAGAACCGTCCCTTTTTAGAAAGTGAATGACCAAATTCTGCAAACGAGGTAATTGTCCTCATTTGAAGATACTGATTATGATTTATATTTACTGTTCCCAGCTGTATATAAAGATGCATGAAATGATAGCTGCCCGAAAGTGAAGCCAAAGCGTCTTGATTGCCTCCTAGTGGCTCCACGTATCTTTCTATAGGTCACAAACTGTGCCTCCTCTGTGTTAGGGGATGGGACATAGGCCAAACTAAAAACTAAAATAATAAGTTTCAAGAGTTTATTCTTCCGCTAAGTTTGATTTGCTTTGAATACGGGATGAAATTTCATGATTGACAGCTGGGACTGACTTGCAATTGGTCGAGAACCTGATACCGTGGCTCCTTCCTCAACGCAAGATGGCAGCATTCGTAACCAGGAGCCATTCAGCCTCAGACGCAATAACACCTCATCCATCTTTATTTACTGTCAATAGTCTAAACTGAGCAGTGGCCCCCAGGACATGTGACAACAAGACAACTGATGAAGGAAAGAGGTTTTTTCTCGAAACACATTCATGAGGAATCAACCCTGTGGATTTTTCCCAGTGTCTGCACCATCTCTCCTGTATAACTTAACACAAATGAAACATATTGTGTCTTTCCTATGTTTATCTGCAGAGGAAACACATTCATACGCATCTGCACATCATCTCCACGCTTGCGACGACTAAGACACACAAACACAAACGCACTCCAGAGTCTGGTTGCGGGTGTTTATTGTTGTTTTCAGCTCCGCAGTCGAGCTGAATAGGCGAGAGCGTTCATGAGGATGCTGTTTATTCCACGGGCGCTGCCTTTCCACTGGACCAAACCTTTATGGAGTCGTTCCCTTTCTTCCTCCCCACATTCTGGCTTTTCACGGTGCTTGGCCTCTTTATTGATAAGCAGGCTTTTCATTCAGGGGAACATGGACCGCCACACAAAGACTTGAGGACTGGGAATGACCTCGGGGGTCACACATCATTTGAGAGAAATTATTGCATTTCTCCCCCGAGCCCGGCTGGATAAAGATGCAGGTTTGATGCTGCTGATGTATTGTACCACAGCAGGACTGCAGGATGGAGCCCGAGGCGAAAACACGGGGACAACTTTATCTATTCTCTCTCCCTCGGTCTCGCTGGTCTCTGTCTCCCCTGCCCTCCCTCTGGGTGGCAGAAAGACGGGTCTCTTACCGTGTCTGGGATTCACCCCCACACAGCAGAGTGCGACCCGTCTCTCAGGGCTGTGCATGTGTGTGTGTGTGGTCTCTGTGTTCCTCATGTTGTGGGGACCCTAAATGTGCAGTCACAGTAAATGGACCAAGCCAAACCCCATACATAAATCATTCAAATTTGATTAAGGTTATAGTAGGTCTCCAGGAAATGCATATAAGTCAGTGTAAAATCCTCTGACGTCATGGGGACACAACTGTGTGTGTGTGTGTGTGTGTGTGTGTGTATGTGTGTGTGTGTGTTTGTGTGTGTGTCCATGCAGAACTATTAGTGTAGCTCAGCAGCTCCAAGAAAAAGGCCATAAAATATCTTGTCCACACCTTCCCCCAGACAGCCTGTCCACGAAGTGCTTTTCTGTGTTAGAATCTGGGACACATGGTTGTGTGTGTGTGTGTGTGTGTATGTTTGTGTGTGTGTGTGTTTGTGTGAGCATGCCCCCTGTAGACTGTGCTATGCTACCGACAGTGAGTTGCCGTGAACATGACTGAGTGTGTGTCTCAGTTATGATAGGGGAGGCTGATAAAATGTCCGCCTGAACCACCTCTCCGTCCACTCAGGACAAACAAACACACACATGTCTCTGGACCGTGTGCTCTCTTTTAAACACTGCCTCTCTTTCTTCACCTCATTTCTTCATCAGACACAAACACAGAAAGACGCCAGTGTTGAAATAAAACAAATCAAGACAAGGTTTGCATATAAATAATTAGTGTGTAACTTAAAACCTTGAAATCAGCACCGTGCCCCAGTTCTGTCACTCCTCGGCTTTGTGTTACTTGTTTGTGCAAGAAACTAAGAAACTGATGTGAAGTTCAGTGATTTCGCTGATGTTTGCAAATGAATGAAACAAAAGCATTTTAGATTTGGATTTAAACATGAAGTTGGTATTTTATCACCATAAAGAGAAATGTTTAGACCGAATTTTCAAGCTGATCGCTGGAAATATTACATGTGTTTATTTGTACAATATCTGCAGCAAGGGCCATTTTCAGATGATCTGCGAGTATTACTCATACAGATTGAAAATGGTGTCAAGTTTCATAAATTACACTTGCAAAAGTGTAGAAAAGCGACTTCACGCTTAAATGTGACTTGTATGACCTTGTTTTAAAGAGCCACATCATTTAAACAACAGGGGAAAACATTTCAACCGAAAAAATCACAGCTTGCAACTGCAACATCATTTACACTTTCACAAGTTTAGACAACTTGAAGCGTTCAGTAAAGGTTATGGAAAAAAGAATCACACACACACTCACACACATTCACACACACATAGACACACATACACACACACGCTGAAATGATGAAGTATCTTTCTTCCCTCCTAATGAAAAAAATCCTATCTGCAGTTAAGTTTAGTAATTAATAATTATAAGCGCGTAAACTGCCTCCCAGTTCTTAGGAGGACGATGAGGCCACGGAGATAAGATGCAGCGCGGCGCTAATAGTGCCATCCGGCAGCACCGCTCTTCAAAGACGCCGGGAGTGGCAGCCATGACACTTTGAGGTCTGTGCTGAGGAGGCCGCGGCATAATCATAATTGTTTCTAGATCAAGAAGGCCGTAATTAATTTGCCTGTCTTGAAGTTCAGCAACAAGGGGGGAAAATGGCTGCTGGTAGAGACAGTGGAAAAGTGTGTGTGTGTGTGTGTGCGTGGGTGTGTGTGCGTGTGCGTGTGTGTGTGTGTGTGGGGGGGTATTGTAGCTCCTCTGAGAGAATCTAAGCAGTTATAGTAAAGAGCTATGCAAAAGCAATAAGGAGGGAAAAGAAGCGTAAAGCAATGTTCAGATGTGAAGCTACGTGCCATCTATAAGTAACTAGGGCCAAAAGGTGATGTTTATGCGTTTGTGTGTGTGTGTGTGTGTGTGTGTGTGTATGTGTGTGTGTGCAGGCTGTCGTTCCTCTGAGAGAATCTAAGCAGTTGTAGTAAAAAGCTATGCAAAAGCAATAAGGAGGGAAAAAGAAGCATAAACTAATGTTCAGATGTGAAGCTACGTGCCATCTATAAGTAACTAGGGCCAAAAGGTGATGTTTATGCTTTTCTGTGTGTATGTGTGTGTGTGTGTGTGTGTGTGTTTGTGTCGTGACGCCGCCCCATTGCGATGGAATTGAAATGCCATAACGACAGCTCGTCCAGCATGCGTCCTCCACTTAACAGTTCCACAGCGGCGGTATTTAATGCAAGGGGGCCCTGGCTTTTTAAAAACTATTTAAAAGGACGCACACAAATCACAGTGTGCAGAAAATGACCGTCTTAATGAAAACAGTGGTTCCTCATCGCTGCCCTGCGGGAGGCCCGGGACCTGGGGGTGCACTTGGGAATGCAGGGACCACAGGGTGCAGAATAATGACTATGGAACCTGGACTGCCGAGTGCATACTTGTTATGCTAAAAGACAGGACTGGTAGCCTAAGGGCTGAGATTGGAGGGCAGAAACATACATACATAAACATAGGGCGGAGACAGCTGTTCCTTAATAACCTCTGGTAAATGGTGGCCGAGGTAATTAAGGCGCCCAGTGGGGAGAGAGAAGGCCGACACTGTGTTCGCCGGCCTCGGTTTTATAATGTCGCTTCGACAAGTAAGTTTGCAGATGAAGAGGAAAAAAAGACTTTGACGTTTTTCTCAACAGTTGTTTGATTGTTGAAAAGTTTATGTTTTACAATAAAAAGAACAATCTATTGCCGTTTGCTGTTATTACCTCACCTCCCTCTGTTGGAGAAGTGGGCGTGGACTGATGTCGTTTAAAGTTTTGTGATTTTCACATAAAAAATCACGATGCACCCAATTTCCTGACAGTCGTCAGCGCTCATTCCTTTTCACTGACGGTCTTAACCACATAGTTCAGCTGATTATTAACCTGGTGACCTCAACCATCAGCCTGACAGATTAGTTTTTGTGTCATGCTGAATGTATAAGGGCCTCACAGCAAGAAGGTTCCCGGTTTGAATCCCGCTCTTGCTGATGAGTGTTTATGATTTTCTCCTGCTTCCTCCATGCAGATTGGGGTCAGGTTAATTAAAGACCTCATAGGTGTGAATGTGGGAGTGGAGGGTTGTTTGTCTCGTACCCCGCGTGCCCCTCCTCTTGCCCAATGACAACTGAGATTGGCTCCAGCTTCCCCCACAACCCACAAAGGATCAGTGGTATAGATAATGGACGGAGCTGTGTGATGGGCCCCGGTCACAGATACGCAAATGCAAAGCAAATATGGCCGGTCAGAGTTCACCTAAGTGGAAGCTACAGGAAACAAATGTTTCATCAGTCTCTTCGCTCGTACAGTTTTGAAGTAAACAGGAAGTGAAAGTTCGTAAATGAAACATTCTCGTATGTGCGACTGGGCCCTGATAAATATTTTTTTAATAATACAGCATGCTGACATTTTGCAGCAATAGTAGAATCATTTGCATTTTCCTGTTTTTTGTAACCAAAAGAACATAAAACGGTCCAGTGTATGATCTGGTTGTTACAGATCATACCCTATCCCCGTCTGCCCATGTTGTCTCCTTCATGTCTAACCTCATCATGAACCGATGTGATGAGTTCACGTGTATCTTCAAAGTGCACGTGAGTAGTTGCGTGCACACACCGCGTGGATTTGTGTGTACCGAGCGTTTGACTTAAGTAATAAACAAAGAGTGCTGCCAACAACACGACGGAGGTGATGATGATAGCGCCGCCGCTGCCAGATCCCATGATAACACAACGGCTTTCACTGATGGTGACAGTGATGCTCCCTTTGTGTGTGTGTGTGTGTGTGTGTGAGTGTGTGTGTGTACCGGACTTATTTTCCTCATCCACAGATTGGATTCCAGAGCAAAGAGGTGTGTTGCTAATCTTTGCAAGAATGTCAGGTGTGCGTGCATGTGTGTGTGTGTTTGTCCGTGCGTGTGTGTGCGTGTGTATGGCAGAGAGAGAGAGAGAGAGAGAGAGCGTTGATTACACCCTCCTCTCCAACACCAAGAGCCGACATTTCTCAAGTGTGTGTAATTATAGTGAGCACACAGCCTCCTAAGCATCCTGTCAATCTGAATCAGAACGAACACACATACAGTAAGCACAAGAACAAATGCACGCATGCACACAAGCACAAAAACCCTGTTGTGTTTTCAGTGTGTGCCTCCAAGTGTGTGTACCAGCTTGTTTGTGTGCGTCGTCCTGCAACCCTCTGTCCCATGTGAGAATTTGGCTCCGGAGTCTGCGTACATGTCTGCACAGAGCCGGCTCCTCGCTCCTCCTCTTGCACAATGACAAGGTTTGGGTTTCAAACACTCTCACACACACACACACACACACACACACACGGACTGACAGTCAGGTGCTAAACAGAGGCTACAGCGATTACCCTTTAAGCTTATAGCTCAATTATAGTCTAAATGAGTATCTAGGCCCAAGGCCAAAGCTGTCAAAAGGTCCCGTCTCCTGAGAATCCAACTCGTCGAGACAGTGGGGGGGGGAGGCGGGGCATTGATAGTGGATGATTCTTCAAAACCTGGATTGGGTTCAGTGTTTTTCAAAGTTCATTGTCACATTTCTTTGGACACGTGACATCTTAAGTGCCTGGTGCAGCTAGTCAGCAAAGAGCCACTTATGGTTTTGGAAGGATCATTGTTGTCGTTGTCGTCACACACTTCCTGGACTGATCCCGAGCTGTGGTTAATGTAAACTGCTGCTGCGCTCTCACTGAATGTGGAGATTATATCTGAGCTGCTGCTGATCCTGGAGGTTTAATCTCAGTTTACAGGTGGTACCTCAACACCTATAACTCAAATAAGAGATAATAATCATTTATTAATCCCATCATTTTGTGCATAATTTGCACAGACACACTCATGCAAATAGAGGGAAATTTGTCCTCTGCTTTTGACCCATCTGGTGAACACAGCAGGACACACAGAGCAGTGGGCAGCCATGCACGGCGCCCGGGGAGCAGATGTTGGGGGAGTAGGGTGCCTTGCTCAGGGGAACTTAGACAGTAGGGTAGGGAGAGTCCTCTTGGACTTTTTTGGACAGATCCAGGTGTTGTCCATCCAGGTATGTTTTTTGGTTGTTACTCCTTGGAGTCGAACCAGAGACCATCCAGCCTGATTTTCCACTTCCTCTCCAAATGAATATGAAGCAGAGGTCAGAGACAATTCTTCACTCATTTCAAATTGAATGTCACGTCATGCACAGTGCTCGGAGGGTCAGGGAAACTTTAGGCTCAAGGAATGAGACACTGGGCTGGAACCGCTGACCCTCTGGGTAGTGGACGACTGGACAAGTTCATATTTATGATGATTTTTACAGAGGAAGGGCTCTGATAATCATACATCTGTCATTTATACAGATTTGAACCAATCCCAGCTGACATTGGGCGAGAGGCGGGCTCCACCCTGGACACATCACCTGTCCATCACAGGGCCCGACAGAGACCGATAGGTGATTTAGAGTCATGACCGGCATTTAAGAGCAGATCATTTATTTTGTGAGCCTCTAATAGATCAGTTGACCTTTTAATATTAGGAGCATCTATTTAAAATCACAGATGGAAAACATGTCATCAACCTCTCAGAGATCAAACCATCTGATGCAGAGGGCAGTTGCTGTTGTGTTGGCCGCTGCTTGTTGTTTCCCCCCCACCCCCGTGATGCTCGGCGTGGTAAACATGAGGCTCCTTCATGATGGAAACTCCCGGCGGCTGCGTGAGCTTCCTCACCTCGCCTCCTCCCTCTTGCTCTGAATTAAACAGAGCGATAGCGAGAAGAGGGTGGTGGAGACAGATAGATAGAGAGTGGTAAATTGCATTGTCAATTCAAATCCTGCCACTAATGCATCTCATTGAGTCTGTGTCGCTGTCATGCCGGATGCTCAGTTATCTGTGTCGGTGCAGCCAGCGGAGGAGCGCTGCCACGTTAGCAGCCCCGGCGAAAAAAAAGAAAAAGGCGGCACAAAGTTTAGCGAGCCAACACGCCCTGAGCCGCGGAGAGAGGAGAGACGGCGGAGATGAAGAAGACGTGTGAGACATGAAAAATTCATCTTCCCTGCGTGTGTGTCTGTGTGTGTACGTGTGTGTGTGTGTGTGTGTGTGCGTGTGCCTGCAGAGCTGTATCAGTTTAATTACAGCCATGGCGGCCCCGGCCTCCATTCCGACACGGCCTCTTTCCTGCACGAATTAAACCACCCCTGTAACACACGACACACACACACATAATTGACATGCACACACTCAAAAAGTAGCAGCGCCCCACACGTGCACACCACCCTGTTGTGGTTGACATCCCCTGTACGCCCAGCATCCCCCCCCCCCCCCGTTCCTTGTCCTCAAAACTATTTGAAAATCAATTATCTCAACAAACCAGCTGTAAGGAGTGGGTGCCAGCCACTTACTCCTGAAGTGAATAACTTATTTGAAATTCATTATTGTGTCGAGCGGGGTGACAGGGCCCTCCAAGACTCCCATTCCCCTCTCTCACTCCCTCTCTCTCTCTCTCTGTGTGTGTCTCTCTCTCTCTCTCTCTCTCTCAGTGTTTTTTCTGTCTTCAAATAAACTAACTACCGGGCCGGACCGATCATTTTTTTCGCTCTCCCCCCTCCCCTCCTTTTGTCATGCAATTTTTTCACCAGCTGACTTTTGCAGACACAATGCCACACACTGACACACACAAACGCACACACACACAACGCTCTCTTGATTGGTTCACCTCATTTATCTATCGCATGCAAATCAAATGTTGCCCTGAGTTTTCTCCCCTGCCTGCGTCCACGTGCATGAATATGGATGTTGGGAGCCAAGTTGGTGGACAGGGAGCGAGTGGTGAACACAGATATATGCATGATACAGTTATTTACTGTTATTCATCAACGTATATTACATTTATAATGATAATTCAATTAAAAGTGCTTTATGTTGCTTTCTATCGGTCGTTAGTCGATCCACACGTTGACCTCTGTCCTTAAACATCAGATCACGGTTGGAAACCTATTTGCTTTTTTAATTCTTCAAACAATCTTGTCTATAGTGGCTTCAGTGTGTATTTTCTCAGATGTAGGATTGTTTGTCCAATAAAGTGACAATTTATAGTTTTGTTTATCAGACGGACCTGTGTAGTGCTGTGCCCCCTCTTGGTGAAAGTTGGATTCTGCCCCAGGAGACGATGCCAAAGCTCACAAAGTCAGGTCCAAGTGTTTATCTATTAAGTTACAAGATTACCTCGAAGAACTTGTTGTTGTGACGCATGCAGCGCGGTTGCCAACACAATTGGACGTGAAACTGGTTCAACTCCGTCCGCAGCTCGATGTCACTCAGCAGCTCACTGCACAGGGCCACATTCCTGCCACAACACTTCACTCTCATGGCCCCGTGTTGTCTAATACAAGTCATTTCCAACCTGAACGTCCAGTCGAGCCCTGGGGGCCTAACAGGAGCTCGGTCCTGCAGCCAGTGTCTTTTCCCAAAGGGCCGTTTTCCCAGCCCATACGTAAATCCCACTGGTTTTGGAACAGGTGCCAGTCACGTGGATCTATTATCTGTATCATCGCTCCTTTCAAGTGATACTGGTACAACTGCTAATAATTATAGTGTTGTTGTGTTTTACGAGCCAACTGATTAAGAAAGGTGTGAACAGTTACAGTAAAAGTACACACAAACACACACGTTGGTGGTTAGTCATGACATCGGTACTGCGGCAGCAATGTTGAGTGTCAAAGCATCAACCTTCCTCTCTTTCTCCCTGTTTCTTCCTTGCTCTCTCTTTTTTTCTCGTCCTGTCGGCCCGTCCTTCTCTCGCCCACTGTGTATGACTCCACACTCTGTACAGCCCCCCCCCCCCCCCCCGCAATGGAGAGAGCGAGCGTAAACGAGTGTGACAGCGCTGTCATGTAAGTTCCAGCCGAGGCCAGCGAGGGCCAGTGCCGAGACAGGAGGTGTCATGTCCTTACATCTCTCTCTGTTTCTGCCACCAGCTGGACTCTCCTTCTCTCTCCTTTTGTGTCACACTCTATCGCTCTCTCCCATCTCCCATCCTGTCCTGTGTGTGTGTGTGTGTGTGTGTGTGTGTGTGTGTGTGTGTGTGTCGCTCCCTCTCCTGCCTGTGTTACGTTTCCACTGTCACACTTCTCAGCTTATCAACCAACATTATCCTCTTTCTCTCCCCGACACTCTGTCCATCTACATTTGAAAGCACATCAACATTCATTTTTATAAAGAATAATATTGGGAAGTGTCTAATTAACGTTGAAATCAATCTAGGAAGTCCAGAAGACCGATTGCATCACAGTGGCGTGACTCGGCATTCTGACTGCGTCCTCAAAGGCGTCCGACAAACGCTCTGACGGCCGAACAAATCCCAGGGTTCATTGCGGTTTGGCGACGAACCGTTATTCAACCTTACACGGGTTAAAAAACCAAGGGGCTCTAAAACTTATCGTGGTTGCAGCACCTCAACATCTTCAGTCCTCCGTCAGCGTCGACAGGGCCGTGTGCGGCCGCCTGTATTTTGGCAACAGATGTGGTGAAAACACACATCCTGTCTCCAACACACAAGTGACTCTGTTTCCTGACTCTCTCTTTTATTGGTCCTTCATAGTATTTTGCCACATGAAATAAAGAATTTACGATAGCACGTGTAAGAAGCGAGACAAAGCTTTGGCTTGGCCCTCAATGGGATTTTCTGACCTGGACCATTGTCACTTCTTTTCTCTCTCCTTGCTTCCCTCATGCTATTGTGTCTTTTTCATCCCTTTTCAGCCTCCGCCTTCTGTGGCCACGTGTGAGTGTGTGTGTATCCATGTGTGCACGCTTGCAGGTATTGTGTGTTTATGCATGCACACTGTACATCTATTGTACGCGTGTGCGTGTGTGTGTGTGTGTGTGTGAGCAACTCGGCAGCAGGAAATTGGTCAGCTGAACCATCAGAGTAGAAATGGGGTCAAATTGGCCTTTCAACCGGCCTTAATCTTCCAATCATCCCTAAAACACGCCGGCCGCCGCACAATGCAGCTCTGCTCCCGAACTCACAGCAAATACTTCATTTCAGCGTTTTAATGAACACACAAAAATACTGCAGAGCATCCGCTGAAAGCTTGTGTGCACATGTTCTGTATAAGTATGCTGCTCTGCGCGAGTTGTGTTTGCCTCTGTGTGTGAGTGTGCGTGCGTGAACGGCCCAATCGCTTCGCCCGCGCTCACCTACCCGTTCTTGCTCTCAAGTTCCCTGCAGTTGAATGGGGTTTGTTTGCATTGGGAGTGAGTGAGGGAGCGCCGCGATCAATGCCAAAACCATTACGGGACACGCTTTAAGTAGAGCAGCCCCATTTTAGCAATTTGGCCGTGCAGCCGAGGCCTGCATATGGTATTATTTTATCAATAGCCTTGCAGCTTGATAGAGAGGAGTAAATTAGAGGATCAATGCTGTGTACAGCGCCGCTATCTGCTCACTTCGTTGGTAGCTCTCTGTTTGTGTGCGCGACTCTTCTTTTGTGTGTTTGCGTGCGGACATACCTGTGCCGATGTAGGAGCAAATGTGTAATGGAAGCTTTTGTGGTGATACGGGGCGACAACGGCAACGTGTGCAGCCTCTAGTTTCCTACTTATTGGTTTGTTTCCTCCGGGTTTTCCTTTAGACGTCTCGCTCGCTTTCTGGAAATAATACTCTGTGTTCTGAGAATGGAAGCAGACGGGGATATCAAATGGCAGAGATGAAAATAGAATGAACCGGGAAGCAGGAGAGACGAGATAAATCATTGATGTGTATCATAGTGCCCATGAACACAACACACTGAGCTGTCTTCTTGGCTATTCACCTCCAATAACACACTCTTATCACTCCACCAACAAGTACACCTCTCACACCCCGACATGTATAATGCATTTGTGTATAATACCTGTCCACAAACACACATTTGTGTTGGCGACACAATGGCCCTGTATGAGCTTGGATACAGACACACAAAAGACCATTGGGTTCTGGCTGCAGCAAGTGTCTTCTCAAAGGAACCTCATGAGCTGAAGTGGCTCAAGTATTGGAGGTGACTTATGATACACACAGCAATCGCACACCTCTATTGTGGGTCCGTGTGTGTCTCTGCAGATGAGATCGCCGCCCTCGCTGTCACTTTGAAACGCTGCCTGTGTGCGTCCGGGGCCCGAGCGGGGGAGCGTGAATCAGGGCGAAGCGATACCTCTCCTCATTGTGGGTTCATGGTCACGTACGTGTCATGGAAGTCACCGAGAGACAGCGAGAGACAGCCTGATAGCCGGGCAGAGACGTCTCGGTTTGAGCCTGATTTGTTTTTGTTTAACCCCCCCCCCCCCCCCCGCCATCTCCTTCTCTCTCTCTCTCTCTCTCTCTCTCCTGTCACATGGTAAAAGTTGAACCGTCGGGAGGAGAGGACGATGAGCAAACGACAAGAGGAGAGGTTGGGGCAGGGAGAGGAAGGGACGGGTGGATGGATGGAAGCAGGGAGGAAGGGGAAGAAGGAAGAGGGGGTGGGGTAGGGGGGGGCGAGCGAACGACACAAAGGAGAGCCTGTCACACTCACTTAGATGCTGAAATATTAAAGTGAGCAGTCAGGTTGTAATTTTCCTGAAGAAAGCCAAGGGAAGAGGGGGGGATAAGTGAAGCGAGAGGAGGAGGAGGAGGAGGCGGGGGGGGGGGGGTGATAGAGACACGGGGAGAGGAAAGGTATCACAGCTGATCTCCCTTTCCTCCCTTCTCGGAAGAGACACCGGCCCACTTTTAATACCACCACTTTAATTAGCTCGGCTTTCTACGGTCTGCCTCTCCCTCGCCGCTCCTCTCCTCCGCAGGACGTGAATAATTCAGCAGGAATGGTGCAACGCTGCTCGGCAGAGACAGCAGGCCCACTGATCTGCAATGTATCTGTGGGAGAGACACCGAGGGTGAGGGAGGTCAGCAGGGACGGAGCTCGTCTGTAAAACCTCGAGACACTTTTCTGTCCCTCTCAAACAGATCAATGTTTATGTGTTGAAAAGGACCAGGGGTCTTGCTTTGGAAGCAGTGGGTCGTAATCTCAGCATGCACGTGCATTAACTGTGGTTAGTTAATTTATATTTATGTCTTTCATGTCAAACATTTATATCTTTATGTAACATATAAACTAAAGGAAAGACATTACTTACAAATTATTTACGACACCCGGGTGAACGTGCGAATTTCTTCTTCTTCTTTATTTCAACATTCTAGATATTAACGTGGCAACTTGTCCTTTATAATATTCATCGAAAATTGAAAATATGTTTGAGCAGTTATTGTTTTTTTAAATCTTGGGAACATCGTGCAACCGTGTGTTGTATTTATAGCGCACGATGCATCACTGGAAAGGCAGCGAGGATTCCAACACGCTTGTGATGTGGAACCTGATGCATCGTGCAAAAGAAAGCAAGATGTTTTTAGCAGGTTCACTCACATTCAAAAAAACTTGGTTTAGCAGGGGTATCAGCTGAAGGATCCAAGAAAAGCTCAATTGTTGATACTTCCTTTTTTTTATGAAGGATGAAATTTCAACTTCCTGTGATTTCGTGAGTTTGCTGTAGCTCTTATTCTCATTATGATATTGGAATTTTGATTTATCTTCTTTGAGCAAACTTTAAAATGTTGCATGTGCATGGTCAACTCAGTCTTTGCCCATCTTTGTGGAATATGTGGTTTCCAGTAAAGACGGCAGTGCTTGCATGTGTGTGTGTGTGTGTGTGTGTGTGTGTGTGTGTGTGTGTGGGTGTGTGTGTGTGTGTGAGAGAGAGAGACTCTGCCTAGCTCACCAATTTGTGTGGTTGAGGATCATTTGCCAGGACACTTCTGCAGGTGGCTGGTTTTGCTGGTGGATGGATGCAGCTCCTCTCACATATCACACACATATCATCATACTGATAGTGTGCTTTCTCGTGACATGTATGTTTCACTGCTCCAGCACCTCTGTCCCAGCGTCACTGTCTGGATGGGGATACTGGGTGATGGAGGGGGCTGTGGTGCTGTAAGCGGCCCAGACAAGGTAAGGGTTTCTGGGCCAGGCCGAGGTGAACTGTCCCCAGTGTCAGCCCTGGAGCCTTCAGGGCCGGAGGGGAAGCAAGAGAGGACGCACACACACAAAGGACACACAGACACACACACAAACACACACATACTCTCTCTTGCTATGCCGTTAGTCATCCTACAGCTTTCGAATAACTTTTTGATGAGTTCAGAATACAAATAATTTCTCCTCTCGGCTGCTCCCTTTCCATCTTTGTCTCTGTCTCCCCTCTCTGTGACTTGTCTCCATTCCAATCACAGCTCGCTTCAGCGATCGCTGAGTCACGTCTGAAATAGAATCGACATGGCAGCCTGAGTCAGCCAGGACAGTGAGCCGAGCGCAGATTAGTCATCCTGGTTGAGGTGAGGTTGTCCGGGGCCGATGACAGATCTATGAAATGAGCGGAAGGGTGATGCACTGGGGGGGTGTCTGCCTGTCTCAACTAGTGATTAGAAAGACTGCAGAGTGTGTGTGACCGTGTTGTGTGTGTGTGTGTGTTTGTGTCCATCTCTATAAAAAGACATGACTCCACAGCTCCATCTCTGAGTCAGAGGTGAAATCAGAGGAGGTGGGGACACAGATTGTCCCTTGTCGCTTCCTGCTGACTCAAAGAGAGACAACAACTTGTCTCACAGTTGCAAGCACTGTTTTGGAGCTTCCCAATCAAACATGATCCACTGTCACTAATCTTGTTTGCGACTAGATCGCTCACCGTAATCCTTTCCACAACAAATGGGCCTCTGCAGCACACGGTGAAATCCCCCCCCCCCCGACAACAGAAGTTCCCTGCTTTAGCCTACTCCATGTAACTTCTGTGGAAGGAAGATCACGTCTCTGCGTATCGTCCACTTTCATTATCCAACATGTATGTTTACTGTCACGTTGTTTACTGGGGGACAGGCTGCGACAACAAGTAATCATCTCTCAGGGGAACGGCCAATAAGCGGCTCTTGTAAGCTTGTTGTGATTTTTTTTTGGTTTGAACTAAATATTTTTATGTGAAGCCAAGTTTTGATTTGTGATGAAAACAAACATCCCAGTTTTCACCTCATTTCAGATCAAACGTTAATTGTGTTTAATGCAGAAACTGAAGGTTTTGTCTTTGAGATATTTGGAGATTTTAAGGAATATTAAGTGTTGAGAATGCATTGGGACTATGTTTAGACCTTCATGTATTAAATAAAACATTTATATATAACCTAACAATGATATTAGCAGTAATAATAATATTTATGATTGTTTTATGTTATTGTTTGGTAACCTATTTAAGACAAAGTTATTTCGTGTTTCACGCACATTCAAAATTATTTCTTAGAACAAACTCCTTAAGATATATTTTGTTTTCGTGTGTGTCTGTGTGTGTGTGGGGGGGGGGGTCCCAACATATATATCACAATCACTACAAGTAAAAATGGAATAATGTTATCAAAACAGATTTTACAGAAAGGCAACAAAGAGAAAGAAAGTAAAGCACATGCAAATTACACATGGCCGCTCATTGTGATAATGAAAACTAGAATTTGGTTCAAAATTCTAGTTTTTAGGGGGGGGGGGGGGGTTGACTGGGCCTCTGGATTCCTCATTCCTCTAAACTCCTAACCTGTTACATGACATATTACATTTTCATATTAGATTCCAAACGCTCCATTTCACAAATCCTGAGGGGAAATTGGATTAAACCAGAAACTATACCAGGTACAGATTTAACCTGATCAACAGGGGGCTTATCAGATCTGGAAAAAAAAATACTCACATTCCACATCCTGCTCTGACACACTTTTCTATCAGCCTGGCTAATACGTTAAAAAAACAAAAAAAAGGAATACAATAAAACAAAT
This sequence comes from Platichthys flesus, assembly GCF_949316205.1. Taxonomy (NCBI): domain Eukaryota; kingdom Metazoa; phylum Chordata; class Actinopteri; order Pleuronectiformes; family Pleuronectidae; genus Platichthys; species Platichthys flesus. The sequence continues at coordinate 5,192,828 of NC_084956.1, forward strand.
AGCATTTAATGAAGAGTGGAAGTAACAACATGTTTATATGAATGAACAGGTTGTAAAGCTGCTCGTTGGACAGATTCCCATGAGAACCAGATGGCCTCGGCATTGCTGGTAGTGTTGTGTTGACAATGGAAATGTCCTGGCTGATTTGAGGACTTCAGAAATGAGCTGCTGTGTTTTGATCGCACACACACACACACACACACACTGTGTGTGTGTGTGTGTGTGTGTGTGTGTGCGTTTTTGTGTGTGTATGTGAGAGATTAAATCAACTTTCATTTCTAATTCTCCTCAGACCCCCCGAGGTTATCGCTGCCGAGGGAGGAGGGGGAAGGGGTGAAAATTCAAATGCCTTCGACTCAAAGATGCTTTTGTAGTTTTTAATGGAGACAGGAATAACAAGATATACATGCAAAATATCACACACAAAGCATGATGGGAGAGCCGCAGTCACAACAGAGGTTTTTCTTTAATTTCTCTCCCATCTTCCCCTGAGAGGTCGCCCGGCTCACGTCTACGTTTCTTCACTTGTGGAATTCGGGTAAGAAAAGTGTCTGTGAGCTTCGGAGCAGAATTATAATCTAAATTTATAAATAAAAACATAAACTGTGGTCGGTTTGTGCTGCTCTGCGGTACAACTGGGCATCTCTGTTACAAGCACTCAGATCGCTGCGGTCCCACGGACACGCGGGTCAGCAAAAAACATTTTAAATGCCAAGACACTTGTGAGGATGCTGGCTGTTTCACTGTGAGGAAGAGGCCGAGGTCACCAAAAGCAAACAACAGTGTTTCCACAACAGGAGCCTCTGTTGAAGCTTGTCGAGCGGGACGTCAATCAAAGCCGGTGAAGGTGGATGCCAGGGATTGTGCAGTCGGCACAGTCGAGATGCATGAATCATAAAACAACATGCAAGTGTTGGAAGATAGAAAGAGAGGCGTGTTCATGTCTGGCACCTCTGAGTACAGTGTCCTGGGCCACAGCCCCCCCCCCCAATTCATATCGGCTGTGTACTAGTTCACATTATCTGCTTATACAACTTTTATTGATTTGATTTCTTACTTCTCTTATTAACAGGGGCAGAGAAAGCTCAGACTCAGCTCAGTAGCAGACTTCAACAACATCACAAAGTCAAGTTGATGAAGTGGCTTTCTTAGTTTGCACGTGTTCACTGAGCTCAACACACTGCAAATTAAGAAAACACATGTAAATTGTGTTTTTCTTAATTTGCAGTGCGCCACCGTTCTTTCTGATAAGGACAAAACAGAAGACTGGCTATTAGCAAACATGTTGATTTGCATGTGGAGCAGAAAAGTGAGATCCAATCAGCGGAGACACATGTGGAGATGTGTTGTCACCCAGCTGTGAACCCCGGCTGTCCACTTATGATCAGATCAACTTGACTTTGTTACAATTAACTGTACAAGTGTGTAACACAGCTTAGTGCTCCGTCACCGCATGAACACAAAAACAACTAGAATGGCACTAAGTGGACACGTCTATCTGACAAGAGGATCTGCACCAAATTATACACACTCATAACAGATTTCATAGAGATCTTGAATTATTATGGAGGAATCAGCCAGTCCCTTAGTTTCTAGAACTCAAGTTGTAATAATCCAGGAATGGCCACTGGACAGGATTCCTAAATGTATTGTGGGAAGGAATATGCAACCAATTAAAATGTAGCTTCCAACATCTTATAAATGCTGTATGGACACACACATACACACACACACACACACACACACACACACACACACACACACACACACAACACAAACACAAACACATACACACCAGTCAGGCTGAACAAGACAAGGAGGAGTTATGTTTCTATAAAGGAGTGATGTTATCAGTCTCCCACCTTTCTCCTCCCTCTATCAGGCCTCAGTATTTTTCTTCTTCCCCTCCTTCTCCTCCTTCTCCTCCTTCCCCTCCTCCTCCTCCTCCTCCTCCTCCTCCTCCTCCTCCTCCTCCTCCTCCCTCCTCCTTTCCTCGTGGACGGTGGAGAAATATCAGTATTGTTTACGCAGAAGATTAGGGCAGAATTGGGCAGAAGGCGGTTGTTCTGTGACGATGGAGATAAGATAGGGGATGGAGGTGTGTGTGTGTGTGTGTGTGTGTGTGTGTGTGTGTGTGTGTGTGTGTGTGTGTGTGTCTGTGTGCGTGTGTGTGTGCTCTGCTAACCCGTCTTATCTCTGCAGCAGGCGGAGCAGCCACATGAAGTTGTTCATTGTAATTACCCGTGGCAAGAGTAGATTTCATAGGGAGATTCAGGGGGAAGCATGTGACAGAATAAAAGCGAGGGAGGGGAGTTAAGGAAGAATCGGTGAGGAGGGAAGAGGGTGTGGGCAGTCACAAAATACACACAAGAAATCACACACACTCACTTTCTTGCCTGTTGTGTGCCCGTCGTTGTGTCTTGAGTATTTTAGCGCTCTCATCTGTGATATCTTAATGCAGCCGTATCTTAACGACCTTTTGTAAGTCTAACATCTCAGCCACTGTTCTAATCATCGGCGGCTCGTGACTCATCCCCGTCTTCCCTCTGTTATTCAATCAGTGATCTTTTCTCTCACTGCCGCGTATTGCTCTCCACTGTAATTATCACACTGGATGAGAATGTCAGGTGCAGTCAACCAGATATTCATCATCAAATGGAAAATCAACTCCAGCGTCTGCTCAAACTTATTTGTATTTTATAAGATTTCATCAAACTTTTCTCGGCCGTTTACGCGAATGAACAGTGAAATGATTTTATGATCAACTTTTGCGATCTGACGCCTCGTTTGATTTAAACTGTGGTTGTTGGCAACTACATAGGGGAAATTACCAGTACCCGTAAGTTTTAATATTTCTAATATGTTGATCTTTCAATAAAGCCCTCACAGTAATTTATAAGTTAAAGGTTCAGTGTGTAGAATTTAGTGACATCTAGTGGTGAAGTTGCACACCCCTCACCTCCCCCTCCCCCGTCCAAACATGACAGAGAACCTGTGGTAGCCTTCAGTTGTCATAAAAACTCAAAATATGTTCAGTGTGTCCAGTTTGGGCTTCTGTAAAAAAAACAACATGGCTGCCTGCATAGAGAGGACCCTGCCTGGTAGGAAGAGTTCCAGAAAATGTCCAGCGTTCAACAACATCATTGTGTTGGTTTGTTTGTTTGTTTGTCAGCAGGATTACACAAAAACGTATTTCCACAAAACTGATGGAAGGACGAGACCCGGGCCAAGGAAGAGCCCGTTAAATGTTGGCGTGGATTTGGACAAAGGGGAAGATATATAACGTCATCGAAATATAACTTTTAATTGCTTTAATAAGAATATAGTGTTTGATATATTATAAAGAATGCCCTGCAGCGGGAGAACCTTTTTGCTTCATATCTTTGACAGTTGACAAAGTGTTTGCATTGCAGATGCTAATCTGTTATCTTACCTCACACGAGCTCTTATCTGCACAGTGTCAACGCTGTTTAGTGACAAACACTTTACGACACACTTCACAACACTTCACCATTTAGCTCTTCATTAGCTCCACCTAAAGAGATGCTAATGTTAAGCTAACGCAGCGGAGGCTTTAAAACCTCCCAGCAAGTGAGTGCGTTTGTGTGCGTGTGTGTGTGTGTGTGTGTGTGTGTGTGCGTGTGTGTGTGTGGATGGAGGGTTCCTTACCTGAGGGGGAGTTTAAGCTTTTCTTCAGTTGAACGAGCGTAACAGGAAACTTGCCGTAGGCGGAGCAGACAGAATTCAGGAGGGAGTGAAGGAAATAGAAGCGGTAAATTGATTCATCTCTTGAATTCCACATATTCAGCTTCATATCACCAGAGATTCAGATATGTGTGTTTCTGCAGGTCAAAGCAGGAGGGTTCCCGATTAGATCCTCCTCATCATACAATGGTCCTAATGTTCTATAAGCCGGTTCCAGACATGAAATCCCCTCCTGTGTTCACACATTAGATTCTCCTGGATTTCCAAGGACTTTCTACCAGAAGCCAGGCTGAGAAAAATCTGCAGAAACTATGGAACATCTTCCTCAGGAGAAAATACTGAGGAACTGCGGAGTTCAGCGCATTATCTGAAAAAAAATCATATTAAAACTCTCTCACAAAACAGTATAACTCTCCTGGGAAAGCTTGCAATATTGCATGAGGTGCAAATAAACACACACAACTGTCCCTCCTGAAAAATGTCAGTGGAGTTAATGATGTTTTCTAGGTACACTGACAAGTTTACGTTTACTTTACAAAGACGCACAATACCTCAAAACAACTTAAATTCCTCCGGCATAGAATTGGGGACAACGAGGACAGACTTGTCCTTGATGGACAGGTAACGATGGATTGTCACATCGACAGTTTTCAAGGTTGCAAAGTTAAAAGATTGCCAAAACAGCAGTGGCTGCTGAGAATACAGGAGGCAGCAATTCCTTTCATTGGATGATGTGACAGTATTACTGTAAAGTGCTGCTGCCGAAATCACTTTGATGTGCAGGAATGTCATCATGTCCTCAGCCCCCCCGAGGGCAGTTGAATAAAAAGAAGTGGAGGTCCCGAGCTTGTTAAGAATTGATAATATTTTGCCAAGAAGTGGAAAATGAATGTTTTTGTGTGCAGGCTATCAGTGAATGGGGCTTTGTGTTGCGCTCTCTTGTTCTTTCACCACCTTGACGCTGGAGCACAATGTGTGTTTTTGTGCATGTCTGTCTAAAGCGACCTTGCCATGTAAAAAAAAAAAAAAAGAAGTGAAAAAGAAGCTCAGTCAAACTATTTTGCTCATTCTCCCTCTCTGCTTTGCCCTCATTCGTTTATTCTGACTTTCAAGGGGACCAAAGTGTGAATTTTTTAAGGTTAAATCCACCGTACTGTATTAACATCCAAATGTGAAGCTTTAAATATCAGTTTAATGTGAGATCTGAAGTGAAATCTTCCGCAAAGAATATTATACGGTTTGAAGAAAGACTGGAAAAAATTAAAACGATTAATAATGTCAGGGGGGTCACAAAATCTGAAAAAGGGTTCATCCAGCCCACGTCCCTTTTCAGCAAAACCATGAAACCCAAACTAAACACTGTGTGGAGCACATATCAACACCAGAAGCCCAGAATCGACTTAAATTCAACCTAGCTGCACCAGATTTCACACAATCATTGAAATTAGTCCTTTCAGGAATCCAAGAGAACAGTATGGAGGAATGTAATGTGTTTTTATTGGTCACCAGTTACTTCAACTTTATTGGATTTGGCTCCAACACTGTTTATCTCTGAGACTCCTAAAGTGTTTTGTGGACTCAGAAGCTTCACCCACCCCTCAATCGCAGTAGTGGTGGGAAGATAAAGAGTGAATTTTGGGTGAACTATCCTTAAAATATGTGAGGATCCGTGTTTTATGTCATGTTTAAGAATGTGATAAAAAAGACTTCACAGGACTAATTTTGAATCTGATAAAGACATGATCTGTGTTAGAGGCAAAGTGCCCAGATTGAGGCGAGGACAACATTCCGGTCAAACAAAAGCAACTTCAGCTAACAGGGAGATTACAGGGGTCTCACACAGATCCTCAAAGTCACCCACATTGACGCGAGCATCCACTTCCTGCAAGAGGTCACAGCTTTGTTTGAGGCATCGGAACAAGTGACGCATCCCAGCACGCTTGTTGGGAGACGACAGGAGGAAACAGAAAGAGAGAGATGTGTAAATATTAAGAAAAGAAGCATCAAAGTGTGTTTGGATCAGCTGCGGGGACGCTGGGTTCCAGAGAGGAGCGTGACTGGGTCTCCTCCTCCCCGCCGCCTCCTCATGGTTTTGCAGAGGGATGGTAATGCTCATCTATCTTTCATCAGTGCTGACTATACGATCCAGATCAGATGATCCGCATTTAGCCACTTGTACCCCCCCCCCCCGCCCCACTCCACCCACCCCCCGCTTCGAGCCTGCCTTTCCTTCGCTCTGTTTCCGTCCCACTAACTTCTCCTCCCTTTTCCCCCCCGTGTTGTGTCATCGCTCTATCTACTCATCCCTTTCTCTGTTTCACTCTCTCTCCTTGAAAGGTCTGCTTTTGTTTCTGCTCCCCCCCCCACACCTAACACTCACCTCCGCCTGACTCAGTCAAATTTAGATGATGCAAATGTTCCTCGTTTTTTTGCTTCTATACTGTTCTGAGAGTTTTCCTCGATTGCCCTTATCCTCTTTACTCCTCTCTCTCTCTCCTTCTCTCTCTCTCTCTCTCTCTCTCTCTCTCTCTCTCTCGCTCGCTGTCTCCCTCCAGTTTACACAAACACCCTCAGGTCTTTTTCTCTTCCAGTGACTTTGTATAAAGCAAACGAGGTGGGTGAACTCAAGGGCTCAGGGACTAACTATTGACACTCAACCAGGGGACATTCCCAAAGGCAGCGGTTTATTTGACACTTAGCCAATCAGCGTTTCGCTTCTGCATGACTGACAGCGGAGGTGTCTAATTACACAGGAATGTTTGGAAGCACCGGGGCTAATCCTCTAAACGTCTGTCTAAAACTAAAACTCCCCACTTTGGATAAACAACACGAACAAGTCATTGTATTTCCTACTGAATGGGGTTGAGTAGCAGGGGGGTGAGGGGGGAGGGGGGCTGGGAATCCCCCCCCTGCTCAGCTCGGACAATTAAAGTATATTTTCAGATGTGGTGAAGTATCAGTCTGAGTGCGTTTGCAGGCTGTCCAGACAAGCTCCGCCGAGCCAAATCAGAGTTGTGACGTTCAGAGCTGTGCCCCTTGTTCCCATCCCCGAAAAAGAAATCTGACTCTAGCGGAGGTAAGTAATTGAAAATGGTCCAACAGGCCATTAATTTGAGATGTTTGAGGCTTTGGACCAAAACAGCACTCTGTGCCTTTCAAACGTGTTTTCACGGAGGTTCAGGAAAGGGCACTTCCCAGCAGCCAGTAGATAAGATGATGTTTTAAATGTTCATCATTTGACTGTTTCAGGAAACAGATTTGGCTTCAAGTTTAACAGACATGTGTACCTCCGCCAAATTCCATTAAGATGCACCACATTTCACACAATCGTTGATATCAGTCCCCTAAATGAGCCAGATCCCAGGAGCCTTCAATGAGTCACGTCTTCAAAGAAGACAGATAGCTGGTGTCTGTGGCTCTAGCAGGACACCAATCATTTCACATATGACTGAATCAAATCATTCGCAGAAAAAGTTGGCTTCTTGTAGGTGCATGTCAGGGCACATTCATCGGTTTCGGTGATGTAGCTTTGATGACAGGGACGATGGGTGGGGGTGCGATGTATGTATCAGTTGGAAATGTAGCCTGCTCTTGCTATAGCTTTTCAAGGCCTTCCAACCTTAGCTTTAAAGAAATAAATACTGGATTCACTGATACTGCATCCTCACACAAAGAGAAGTTGGATCCATTCAGTTAGTTCTGCAGCCTTGGTCACAAACAAACATAGAAAACTACCACAAAGGTGAAAACATACATCTCTATGGTTTCAACTTCCATTTTTATGTTCCAAGGCAAATGTATTTGATATGAATACGTGCTAGAATAAAACTAATCAGTAAATAATATCAATGCAGTTTTCTGCTCATTGTGGAGCCTCAGCTCGATATCAGAAGTACTCACAGAATGTCTGCTCTTACTCAGTTTGGCTCTGAAGAGGTTGGGTTCTGTTTGGATAGAATAAACAGGCTGATTCACGACTGTCGGCTCACGTCTAGTTTGCATTAGAGCTGAGGTTCAAGACCAAAAAGATAATTCAAGTATGGACATTAACAGCAAGACAATAAAAGTTCAAGTACAATTATCTTTCCACTGAACAAACACAGCGGTCAGTCGCCCCCAGAGCCAGTGAATTCTTCCAAGACGATAAAGGCTTCTTCTACATGGCTCATAATGGGATGCTTTCATCCCCTGTTCATGGTCCAAGCGTGTATCACTGCATCCAGGATTAAAGAAGCAGTCCCCGGAGTGCAGCCTCTGTCGTTGGCGGTGTGTAATCTCGGGAACAGCGGGCGTAGCATGGAGGGCGAGGAGGAAGCAGGAGTGATGGGGGGTGCAGAGGTAGAGCAGCACGAGTATGTTGTGCGGTTGTCAAACCAGAGTTGAGCTAGATGTGACCTGATTTGCTTATGTTAATATCACATGACATCTCAAAATTAGCAAGGCGGACGTGGGACCACAGCCATTGTTTGCTTTCCTTAATGGTACCCTCGCAGCGACTCCTGTCTGCTGGCATGTGTGTGTGTGTGTGTGTGTGTGTGATGTAACTGTCATCATGTGTGTTTGCACGCAAGACTACAATGTGTGTGCGTACTCCACCTAACCCTCTGCTAAGCAGTGTATCCTATTGTTTTTCCCAGTTGCAGCACCAACCCGATTTTCAAGAAAGTGAGAATATAGGAGGAGCAGACTGAGAAGTCCCGTCGGAATGATAGAGACGAAAGAAGGGAGGGAGTTGAGAAGAGATTGAAGAAAGGAGGAAGGAGAGATTTGAGAAGAAATTGGAGAGGGGAGAGAGAGAGAGGAGAAAAAGGTACGGGGACATTTCGGGGAGAGGAGAAGCAGGAGGATGAAGACGAAGCGATTGACAGCCGACGTAGAAGTGTATGCTGACCTTGTTACTCCAGCTTTAATGGAAGAGTCATGTTCGCGGGGTCATCAGACGCCTATGGGAGACGGAGAGGAGGGCAGGATCCGGAACAGTAGGTGTGTTTGGGGAACGACGAGGTGTGGAGGAGAGAGATTAAACAGGAAAGAGGGGAAGAAAGGCACGGAGGACGAGTGTAGGGTTGGAGAGAGAGAAGGAATTTTCTAAATGTTGCAGGAGGAGGAGAGGAAACAAAGGAGTGACTGAGGTGTGGTTTTGATCCAGTGAAGAAGTCACAATCATTCAGACCTCCTATCACTCCGTTCTTTCTTTGGAACCAAAGAATTTCTTAATCAAACCAGTGGGTTAAAAAGTTAACAGACCTTTTCACAAAACCAAAATCTTTCAGGTTCCTGTAAATTGAAAAGTAAATTACAGTTTTTGCTGTAGACCAGAACACTCAAGGTCTGTTTCAGGGGAGATTTCAGCTCAAACAAGGAATCAGCTCTGAGGCCTTGGAGGGTCAGTGCAACGTTCAGGTGCAGTTTCAGGGCAAAAGTCCTCTTGTGTTGTTGTTGTTTACTTTACAAACTGCCATCTGAAAATACTGTATGGCTTTTGAGATATTTTCCTCCGTAGCCACAGCTATGAACTCTTCCAGGCCAGATTCTGAGGTGTTTCCAGGATAGATGGGGCTATATGATCCCTCCATCAAATTCTGGGTGTACCCAGTTCTGGCATGCCCGTTAAAAACCTCAACCGCAAACCTCTACTGTCCGATTTCCTCTGAGCTCCTACCAGCTTTCTGTCACCCCATCTCCAAGACTGAGCCCAGACACCAGACTGTAAAAACTAATTTAGTATTTTGTATTTTGTGATCTCGTCAGTACCCAAAGCTTGTGACCAAAGTTGAAGATTGGAATGCATATCCACTGCTAACCCTAAAAGCTTTGCCTTAATGCACAGCTACTTCTTCAGTGCCGCGATGAACCTCCTGTCCATCTAACGCTCCATCGTCCCCTCGCTCATGACCAAGAACTCGAGATTCTCACTTTACACAAACCCAGTTTTAGTCCGATTTTTTCTCGAGCCACATTCCCATTCCCCATGAACTGTTAAGGATCATAACAAAAACACTGTAGAGATGACTTTGACGATGTGCTCAAGGAGCCATTGTAGGGTTCAAGATGTTTACGTACAAAGGTGTCTGCAGCAATTCAAAGAAAAACTTTTACCTATTTCTTATGCTTTTATTCCTTAAGAAAGAACATAAGTCATGAAAGTTAATCATTTGAAAATATTTCAGCTATTTTCCTATTTAGAAAAAAAAAATCAATTATCATGATGTTGATCATTTTTGATGTGGCAAGGTCAGGGAGGCAGATTTCTATTTACTTGAACAATAGAGAAGCAGATTGTCCTGAACGCACTCTTTACAGCATTGTGCACATCCACTGACAACCATACACAAATGTGAACACACAACTAAACTCAACCAGACCTCAAGTGAGTAACATTTGCTTCTTGACAGCAGAATAATGAGACACACTCACTGACACTCACTTACACTCACTCCCTCCTCTTTCTCTGCAGCCTTCCTCCTCCTCATCATCACACACTTGGTTGGGCCAAAAGAAAGCCTGTGTGTGTGTGTGTGTGTGTGTGTGCGCGTGCTTGGGTGTGTCCATACTGTGACATGAGTGCTTATCTTAGCATGTGTGATTTGACATTATATCCCTGCTCTGTTGTTGTGTGCGAGCATGAATGTGTGTTTTACTTGCACTTGACTAGCCATCTATGTGAAATGTGTGCAAATGTGCCACGGAGGTGTGAGCCTGTACGCTGTGTGTGTGAGTGTGTGTGTGTGTGAGTGTGTGTGTGTGTGTGTGTGTGTGTGTGTGTGTGTGTGTGTGTGTGGTTGGTCTTACAAGTGTCGGGGCAGTAAGCTTGTGTACACTGGTGAGAGAGTGAGTGAAAGAGAAAGAAACAGTGAGAAAGCAAGAAGGACAGAGAGTGGGGGGTCTCTGGGGGTCAGTGGTGCTACATGATTACGGTCCGTTGTAGGTCAACCTGTTGTTCTCTCCCTCTCTCTCTCTCTCTCTCTCTCTCTCTCTCTCTCTCTCGGCCTGTGTGCCTTTCCCTCCTTTCCTCCCTCTCCCTGGCTTGCACCTGCCTACTCCGCCCCAGCATTGTGCGGTTGTGAAAACGTTTAACCGATGCTGAATGAACCAGCAACCTCCCCCCCCTCCTCCCTCCCGCCCCTGCAATTCCCTTCAGTGTTAGAGAGCTAGCAGGGGTGGGAGAAGGGGGGAGGCAGGATATGGAGAGATAGAGAGAATGGGGCAAGGGGGGGGGGGGCAACAAAGGGCACATTCTCCCCTCCCCTGCATACTTTGCCCCACTTCATTCTGGCCAAGCCCAGAGCAGAAGGCTTTGTTTCCTGGGACGAGGCAGACAGACGGCAGATCGCTCCACTCGTCCAAAGTGAGCATCACAGTTTGGAGAGAAAAGGTGGAAGGGCGGAGGAGAGGAGAGGGAGAGTAGAGGAGAGGAGGGGATAGCTCTTACCTATTGCAGAGGAGAGGAGAGGGAGAGGGAGAGGCAAGGTGGAGAGAAGGGTTGAATTTAATGTACTCTATGTAGAGATAACTGCAGGTTTGCTTTAATCCTCCCTTCACACACACGTACACATGCAAGCGCACACACACACACACACAGACACACACACACACACACAGACACACACACACACACACACACACACACCAGTCACAGAGAGGAGTAGGGGTCAAGTTCAGGCTGGCCTCTCAGTTCAGGTGGATTTTTCTTTTCCGTGACATCATCAGCACCTCATTAGTCTCTCAGAGCGTATGTCACAATTATATCAACCACAAAATGTGTTTAAAAAAGAGGGAGTGCTAATATTTTAAAATATGTTTTAAATATGTATAGTTAAGTATTATTGTTTGCAAGATCCCTGCAGGGCCTTAAATAGTTCATCCATTAGTTCTACTGCTTTTCCTTAAGGATCCTGGGGGCTGGAGCCCTTACAAGCCGACTCCATACTGTTTATATCAAGTCTTAAATTGTCAGTGTTGACTCAAATACAGTTTCATCAGGGGGGAGGAAATGATGAAGTGTGAGACCCAGTCTCCCTTTCTGACCAAGTAACTTTCCCATGATCCTTTGCTCCACATCCACCTATTAGGCCTCATGGTGAAAACAAATTGAAATTTACATTATACTGTGTGGTGAAGTACATAAAAGTAAAATAATGGCAAGCTGGAAAAATAGGACTTTGTAAATTATAAAGCATCTTGCTGTGGATTTGATAATCACAAGGGTTGAAGTATAAAGTGAAAAGTTTAAACCACAAAACCGTTCCTGCGTTTGTTGCGTTCACCGTCGGTTGGATATTAACAATGATTATTAAAATGCCTCACATTTGAATCCATTATCTTCATTTCATACATCTGACTTCGTGCACCAGTTCAATCGTTCCCCAGTGACATAATTTCACAGATTCAAGTCCTGACGTGTGATGCGGTGTATTATTCACATGAACAATATCCCATTAAGAGCATCATTTCCCTGTTGCTGAAGATTATTACTCCAGTGGCTTGAAGTGCTCCCAGTGGACGTCTTCTCCAAAGTCGAAAAATGAAAATTAAGCCCTTGTTGAACAAACATCATATTGAAGCATTATTGTCTCTCCCCTCTAAATTTCCCTCAAGTGTGAAAACTTGCAGCGCTGTTATATTCTGAGTGGCTCATTGTGCAGGCATTGTGGGAGATGTAGGAAATCATGGAAAGTTACACACTGTTGAAATATATAAACACTAAAAAGTGAATCACTGTAAAATACATGTTTCCTTATTAGTGCCAAATAAAGTAATATGTAGTAAATAATTAATTAAAATGCCATAAATATGCTGTTATTGAATGCATTTAACCAGAATTTACAGTTTTAATAACAAGTGAACTAGAAGTTGCGTTATAAATACAATTCTGTTGATCATTATCAGTACTATAATAACAATAAAAATCACTGATATATGAACCGCAGTGTGTAATATCCAGTGTTAAACCTGCTGTGACAGTATCCAGTTGTTTTACTTTATCAGGATTCCTGCAGAAACAGGAAGGTTTGGTAACAGAGGAAATGAAAAGACGTCGATAATTTCTTGAATCTGAGGGAAAGTGGAGCCGAGGCTGGTTATGGTTCCATTGTTCAGTATCAGCTCTTGGCTCATTATCGTGGGGAAATGTATTTCATAACACCGTCTTCTTCCGAAACCTTCCAAGTTTTCACACCAACCGTCCTCTGATACACAAGAGAAAAAAAACCAACATATTATTCCAACACTGTATTCATTTTAGCTTTAAACAAGGCGCATTCATTCAAGCCATATTTTCACTCTGTCTCTCTTGCACAAATATCCACAGACGTGCGAACATATCCATAGAGCGAGGCTGAAAAAACAATTACAGTTTCTCATTAAGGCACTCCTAATCCCTTTATGCAAAACACAGTTACACAAGTACACACAATGAGGAGAAAGAGCGAGTGACGAAGGGGAGGAGAGAGGAGGGAGAGCGAAGAAAAAAAAAAAAATGCAGCACAAATGCGAGGAGAATAATTACATGTATCATGAAGTCGTCCCTTTTATTTCGGATGTCACTTCTGATGTCACTGGCCGGCTTTGGCGCTAATTTGAATTCAGACCTTTATCAGTCGCCGGCAGCAGATTTTGAGTGACAGCGCCACCAAACGCCTCTCGCCAGCCGTCCTATTGATTTCTCTAAATCCCCAACAATAGCATTTGCATGCTTGTTTCTGTTATAATACAGATATGCCGTTTCGGAAATTAAAGAGCGGCAGGCAGACCAGAGGTAACTAATTGTGTGCCTGTGTAATGAGTGCAGTTTCAATTTGATATAACCCACAGCTTTTCCCCTCGCAGGCCTGCGCTAAGTACTTTCAAGTCTTTGTGGGGAAATAATTGATTTTTTGTGCTTTGGGCACAGGGAAAACTATTATGATCTTTTTGAATAATGGCAGCGGGAGGAAAGGCACGTCGAACGATTTAAATTGGTATTAGAGGAGAGGCAGGAAGGAAAGAAGGGCTTGGTGACGGGCGGAGGACTGATAGCGTAGTGGAGTCCTGGATTTTCCTGACATTCAGCAAATGGCTCCCGGTTTGTTGATTACTCATTCTCTTAAGGTGGAAGTGGGGAGATGTGGGGTACGGCAGTGTGGGGAGGCCACACCGGGCCTGGATGGATGCTGGCTCGGGGGGAAGGATGTAGAGATGGTGAGCGGAGGGCGATCAAGGTGGTCGGGCTGGTCCGCGGTGCCAGAGGCCTGTTGGTGAATGAGTGAACACTCGGGGTGGGACGGGCACGCTGTCACCAAGCGTCAGGGTACATGTGCACTTTGCAACAAGATGGTGAAAATAAAAAGTCACCGTTTGCAAAGTCATATGAGATCTCCCCCGTGCAGGGTTCGATACCTGTGTACGTGCATTTGAGGAGGAGTGTGGTGTCACCACGGGCCGACCGCTGTGATTTATCTGAGGGAGATATGATGAGAACTGGAAATCAGTGAGACATCCTGTCTTTCTCTCTCATGACAGAGAAATATGTTTTCTTTCTTCCGTCCCTGATCTCTCTCTCTCTCTCTCTCTCTCTCTCTTTCTCTCTCTCTCTCTCTCTCTCTTCTCTCCTGAGGCTTTGTGTCCTTTGTTACAAAAGCGGGGTTTCTTAGTTAATTCGGCATGTTCGAATTTCACACTCTTAATTGTGCGCAGAGATAAACAGGTTTTTCCATTGTGGACGAGGGTAGCGGTGGGAGTGGGAGCAGGAGGGGTGGTGTGGTGTGTGTGTGTGTGTGTGTGTGTTTTACACTGTGAAGGGCAACAACCGTGCCATGTTCTCTCGTCCTTTGAAGCCCACTGGTTCCCCACTATAATAACAGCAAAGGTTCTCAGTGGCGTTATCCAATACTCGAGGCTTTCTGAGTGACAGCCAAGTACAAAAGGGGGAAGAGGGGACATGTTGGGGAAGGAATACTGTCAACGGGAAATCTTGTGAACCAGACCCACCGGTGTAACATCACACATGTGGAGAGTCACCGCACTCTCACGTCGTGGTTTCCCTGCGATAGTGTTTACCACAGTTCTTCACATGCAGCTCCGGTTCTATTTCAAAATGATGTGTTTTATAAAGTGACAATACAAGACATGTTATGGAGAAATTTGGATTTATCTAAAACAAAAAAATCCTACATGCAGAATCACTGTAACAGAATTCTGCAACAGAATTCTGCAAAAATATTTTGGGTATTTTTATATTTGAAAATCTTTTCACTTTTTGCATAGCTTCCTTTAATTTTGAGAGTTTTTAATAATTTATTGCCATTAACAGAGAATACAGTTTTTATTTGTGCCACTCAAATAAGTTAGTGAGGAGAGCCTCAAGATATTTCATATATATTATATTATTCACAAATAAAAACATATATTTGAATTTGTCTGATTGAAAAATAAAAAGATGACATTTTGATATATTATATACTTTATGTGTGGCTGGAAATAAAAATGACTCAAAATGTAATAGTTGAACTCTCTTGATTAAAAAAAAAACAAAAATAGAGTTTAATACTTTTTTATTTCTAGTTATTACCCAGTTATAAATCAGGTATTGATTTTTGATTTTGTGTCTTTCCAGCCTGTGTGTTTTGCTGGACATCAGTGAATGTGGACATGTGACTGCAGGAGAACAGGCAGTGAGAGGGACGAGGAGAAGGAGACAAACCCAGGGACAGTGGTGTCTCCGGGCGCAGAGGCTGCAGGTTGCTTTGCCCCGTCGCATCTCCAGTCAATACAGCCCAGAAGTGAAGGCTTAATACTGTTAACACAGGCTTAGACGGGTGTGGTGTGAGGCTGTGTGTGTGTGTGTTTGTGTGTGTCAGTGTGTGTGTGGCTGTGTGTGCGTGTGTGTGTGTGTGTGTGTATGAGGCTGTGTGCAAGGGTTCAATTCATGTAAACAGAAAACAGAAAGACAGTGTGTGTGCCTCATGGCCTGCAGCCACCATGTCCATCTCACAAGTCAGCACGCACACACACACACACACACACACACACACACACACACACACACACACACTGAAGCAAGGCCTTCAGTATTGTGCCATTCAAATTGGTTCTCGTGACCCTCTGTCAAGTGTAGCCATGCTGGTCTGAGGAGAGATGAGGAAATTAGGATCACAAACACAATCAATTCAGTTTGTCTGAAAATAACGACAAAACGTTTTATATTTACATATATATTATAAGGAAATATTATGTTAATTTCTTTATTTTAAAGACATCCATTAATATTTATGAAGATTAACCTTTCGAATGTAGATATATTTAATAATCAAGTATTTTGAATCACATATATTGTAGTAATAATATATCATTTAATGTGTGTTTTGTTTCCAGACAGTGAAACTGTTTAAATTTCCCTGATGTTTTCCCACCAGGTGCAGAATACACTTTTAAAAAGATCCAACCCGGTCATGGAAATAATGTGAGAGTGTTTTCCTGCTCATGAACCAAAGAGATGCCGATGGCCGGAGAGCGTGTGTGACAGGTGGGGGGGAGTTAGAACATGGTGTTTATTTTCCCTTCATGGTCTATTCAGCTGTCACTGTGGAAAAGTGCTTCACTCTAAACTGAAGTCACTGAAGAATGACTCGCTCCCCTGAGACAACGGTTCGATTTCCTACAGTTTCAGACCGAGTCCAGGGAAACGAGTTCGAGTTAATAAATGATATTGAATAATGTATGTGATTTTTCTATTGGGCAAATATGACTTACAGTGTGCAGGTCTTTCTGAGATACTTCCTGTCACCTATCACCTGAGTCTTCTGATATCAGCTCGACCCGGGTGTGTGTCTGTGTGTGTGTGTGTGTGTGTGTGTGTGTGTGTGTGTGTTCGCTTTGCAATACATACATCCCACAGCGGGCGATACAGAGCGAGCCACTTCAGAGTGTACACACTCACCGCTCACAGCACTTGGCCTCTCTTTCGATTCTGCGTTCTGTCTCCTGCACCCTCTTCCCATCAGCCCCCCCCCCCCCCCCCCCCACCAAGGATTGTCCCACTCTTTCTAAATGAACTGCCTCATGCTCATTCCATCTTCCTCCATCCTCCATCTCCCAGTCTCCCCCCCCCCCCTTCGCCCTCCTCTCTCGCTCTCAGGGAAGCGGGCGGTGGTTAATTTAGTTGGTCATAACTAATAGCGGCTAATCTGCGGGCGGGAGTCTGCCGAGGATATTGGACAGTGTCGGGGTTAATCGCAGCCTGCCCGGTTAGCCAAGGCAGACAAGAGGGAGGAGAGGGAAGGAGGGTGGAAGAGTTGGAGGGGGGAGGGGGGGGGGGGCTTAATTCCACCGAAGGCAAATGGCATGCCGGTTTTTATCTGGGCCCCTGATAAGGCAGCGCTAATACACCGAGGAGAATGGATGCTCAAGGGCCGGGTTCCCCTTATCAGCAAACTTTACAACAGGAGCCTCGGACTAACGGCACCACCCCCACGCCGCGCACAATAAGCACCTCATTTCACCTCTCAAGCAGAACTATCGCCACACCACCACCACCGCCCAGCACCCGCCCGCCCCTCTCGTACGCCTGCATGCACGCACACACTTACACACGCGCGTTTCGCCGCATCCCCTCCACTTCACTATTCCTGGTGCCCAACCCCGCCCACCATCGCCTCCTCCTCCTCCTCCTCCTCCTCCACCACCGCCACTGCCACTGCAGCCATCCCATCAAGCCACGGAACACACACATTTACGGTGGACACACACGCTTGCACACACACTTACAAAACCCCGCCGCTTTCCCCCCTCGCCGTCTCTCCGCAGCCCAGAGCAGGCAGCCACCAGGAATGGGGGAGTATTATGAGCGTGGGCTAATTGGAAGATCACTCTAATGCATTAAGAGATAAAATAGTTTGGCTGCGGGCCTGGAGGCAGGATCAGAACAACATTGGAGGAAGCTATCTGGCCCTGTCACACATTCGCAGATTTCCATACTAACGCAGTGAGAGCAATTACCCCAAACACAGAGCTCTGTTGGCGCTACAACACACTCCCTGCCAGTACCACGGCCCCAGGAAATTAGAGGAGGTGTGTGTGGCTCTCTGTGTGTGTGTGTGTGTGTGTGTGTGTGTGTGTGTCTGTGAATAAGCTTCAGCAAGGGAGGAAATTGGCTTAGTGTTGTTTGATTGTGTGTTTGTTTTCTGGGTAAAAGAGGCAGGAATTGGCTCCGGGATGAGTTTGGGTTTTACAGGGTGGCCTTGGGTGTGTCGTCGAGGGAGACGGGGGGGGGGGGAGACACACATCCACCAAAACAAAGATATTAAGACTGTGGGCTAATCAACATGGCTAATAGAGAGACAGGCATCTGCTTGCTTACACCCCGTCTGTGTTGTTTTTCACATGCTAATCACTGTTTGTTATCACCGTCAGCGGGAGGTGTGTGTATTCGTGAGGAGTGTGTTTAGCTGCTTGCTTCTCTTTGACAATATCGTCCTCTGTGTTCGTCCCTTTCCAATCCAGTCGCTCCCATTCAGGCGTCAGTGTTACGAGTCATATACGAAAATGTTTTGTCGGTTTGTGTCTGTTTCTGTTTCAAACTTCTGGAGTGGACGAACATTTCTCTGTTAGCAGGAAGGATCCGTAACGAACAGAAGAAATGCATCCATCTTAAAAAAATAAGCTTTTTATAATTCACGTCTGTCTTTGTCTGTGAAGCGATTTCACCGTTGATTCACTTCACAACAGGTTTTTTTGCAGGTGAAATCCTCGTTTGTGGGCCTCACGACTGAATTATCCAACTCGCATGTTTCCTTTTCCTAATGCTTCTCTCAGGAAACTGATTGTCTTTCCTTCCGTGGCACCTGTAGGCCTGAGCAGCAGGTGTAACAGGTCGCTTCCCCTCCACGCCGGGCGGCTCAAGGTCTGCCCGGCGGGACTTGTTGGGGTCGAGTCTCTGCTGCGGTGGCATCTGCCCGCCGGCGCTAACAAGGACTCCCCTGACTCCCCTCGACTAAATGGATAACAGGTCACGGCTGGAAAGGGAAGGTGCTTACGGTCAGAGCGATTTCATACCTTCGCAGAGACGAGCCGGTTTAGGCGGCGAGACGCACTCGGAGGTCCTTCGTAGATCCTCGCTGTAGGGTGGGACAGACAACAGCCCTTTAGCGTCCTCAACCATTGTTGTCCCTGATTTGCCGTTAAATCCAATTTATCGCTGTTATGGAAATGCATCTCTTCCCCTCTGGCGCATAAAGCGGGGTTAGCTGCACACCACCCCTCCATTTATCCATTCTTCATCCCCTTGTTGATTTGCTACGGTGCTACAGCTTAGGTTAATGTAACAGCAGCCCGGGGATACAGTACAATGAAATACCCACTGTGTGTACTGTGAGTATTTGGAGGCCTTATTGGTTATTGGTGGTATGCAGAGATAGTCACTTAACTAAAATGACTTCTTCTGAAATCTTTAAAAGGATGGTGTGACCGCCCTGTGAACAGAATCCACTAGAGCTGCCTCTCACTAAAGAAATCCTCCTCATGAAAACTAGCAGGGACATTGATTTTGTTCAGAGATTCTTTTAATGCCACCTCTCGGTGCTTTAGCTCCAGTAAGGACGCTCACACTCACATGCATTGTGATGGGGTGAGAAGCAGGAATCTCAAAGACGGATATCTCAAAAACAAGGACAAAGAAAAACCAAGACAGTTTTCATAGACTGATGCCGTTAAAGGTAAGTGAGACATGTATTATTATTTATTTTAATAATGGTGAGATTGATTCCTAAAATGCAGTTCATGTGTTAAATGCAGTCCCTGTATTCCAGTTACTTCCGTGCTTCTATTCAGGAGTTTTCAGAAATGACATGAGGGTGAAGTCCAGAGAATCGGGTCCCGACTTTACCGCGGCTGTTTGTCACACCTGCACGACGCAGCGGGAGGTTCACTGTGTTCACACTAGTGACAAATCCTCTGCATTATCCAGGCGAGAGGTGGAGAAGGCGGCTTCAGCAGACAGAGACAGGAAGTGACGTATAAATTCTGCTGCAGAGATCACGTGATTTTCTTGAAAACAAACAGACACCGATTTCTCCTTCCTGCTGTTTTCTCACATCGGATTCACCCCCGACATTCTGGGGACTTGATATACTTGGGGGGGGATTATTTGGAGGCTCTCAATCGGTGAATATGCGTCCACACATGCACCTCCTCCAGAGAAAGTGCAGAGAATCTCCGGAGTTCAGTGAATGTCTGAGAGCAGCTTATTTCACTCCACTGGTTTGAGCCAAAATGTAATCTCTAAAAAAAAAAAGGGTCGGGTAAGGGTTAAAACAAAACTGTCATGCAAACAAACACACACTGCCAGAGACACACACACATACACACACACTTGTGTTCCCTAACCCCCCCCCCCCCCGTGCGGTTTGCTAATTGCTCACAGGGTGAAACGTAACAACTAGAGCAACTCCCGTCACAGTTCTCATTTCACCGGGGGTAAACAAAGGCTCGCTGTGTGGACGTGGGGAGGAGCTGTGCGTGTGCACGTGTCAGTGGACGCTGAGGTGTATGATGGGATGCATCACAAGACAATAAATATTCATCATCACCGGAGCCACAGGCACTCGGGCTGATCTGCTCGATGCAGGCCGACGGGCTCCAGGTGTCAGCGAGAGGCAGCGGATGGCAGCGAGGCCAAGATATCTGAGATAGCTGCCGTCTGAGAGGAGGATTTCAAAGTGTTAGGAAACGCGGTTACACTTCTAACACACTCCAGCCGCCTGTCTGCTGCACACGCGCATACACAAGTGTATTTACACGCTCCCACACACACACATCAGATCAATACAGACTGCCGCGATGACACTGAGATGCTCAATGTGAGGGCCAAGAGCTCTTTCTATCTGTCTGTCTTCGCTCCAATCTCCTCTCCTATTACCTGTCCTCCTCTTTCCCTGGCTGGCCTCCCCTCCCTCCTCATTGTCCCCGTGAAACAATTGGCAGATGTAACATTTAATTACGGCCGTATCTCCTCAGGCACTGTGGAGGCAGAGCGAACCTAACGCCACTCAGAGCAAAGGAGGAGTTGCATTACAATTTGCGGTGAAGTGATTTATTCGCTGAACAAGGCGGGAAGGAGGAGGAGGAGGAGGGGAGGCGGGGGTGGGGGGGGTTGAGAACCAAACAGGAAAGGTAATTTCTCGATACTCGCTACAAAAAGGTCAAATGCTTTTTAATGACTGTGTTTTCTGATAATGCAGAGTGGAGTACGGCGGCGGCGGCTACAGTGGCGGCAGTGCCGGTGCTGCGGGGGTGGGGGGGAAGGGGTGGCTAGGGATGTGGGGGGGGGGGGGGGGGGGGGGAGTCTGGCAATAATAAAGTTGCAGATTGGTATCACGTTGCGACGTTTTAATGGAGTCTTGTGGCTGAGGACTTCATTTGCGGCGGCGCTCGGCCCCCTCGCCTCGAACTGTCACCGTGTGATTTCTCTATTCCAGGCAGGGCCCGACGCCGGCCGTCAACACGAAGCAATTTTGAAAGAGCAAATGAAGTGCGGCCCATTAAATGTCGCCATTCACACAGTCATCGGGGGTTATTGAATGGTGATTAAAACAAGAGACAGGGGAGATACGACTGTGTGGGCAAACTGGGAAATGTCATGTAGCTCCGATACCTGGCGTGGATCGAGGGCAGCGAGGAGAGAGAGAGAGAGAGAGAGAGAGAGAGAGCGGGGAAGTGAATAAAAAGAGAGGGAGAACTGATAAGGATGGGACGAGTGGAGTGAATTAACGCAGGAGACAGACGTACAGTAGCCACAGCGAAGACACGCAGCCTATTGCAATAAGGAAACTCGTTTATATTCTGCGGCTCTTCGCGGGGAGGTTAAAATAAATTTAGCAGAGGAATATATTTTCATATCATTCTTAATGCTCTTCTAAATTCATCAAACCCCCTAAACTTCTAATTGTACACCATACACCAGGTTCGCTCACAAAATCAAGGATGGTGGCCCAGAAGAAGAAAAACAAGTATTATCAAATGAGAAATAAGAAAAGAAATTAAGCAAGTCTTGATATTCAAGGATTTTTGTGTGTTTTTATACTTAATTTCAGCCATAGAAGCCAAGTTTGGATATATTTTGATACACCTACTATGGGTATGTTTGTAGTACACAGAAAAGGAGCAGACTTCCTGTATGATTTTATGTTTTTATGCAAGTTATGTGTTAAATTGTGCATTAAATTTGTGCTCATTCATAGCAAAATTACCCCTTAACTTGACAAACATGGTTGTTTTTGTTTTGTGATGGCATTTGATATAGCTTGAGCTATGTGTTTGTGTGTGTGTGTGTGTGTTTGTGTGTGTTTTGAAATTAACTAATGCTGTACTCATGAAGCCCTTTAAAACTGATGTGTTTTAATTAGAGCTCTGTCAGCATGTATCCAGCAGCATTGGGTCATGTTGTGTATTTGTGCTGAACGTGGCTCACGGTGGCATCACGGCTCAACATCCCCCTCGTCATTCAAACCCGAGTCCTGTTTTGGAAATTACATAATTCGCCTTATTAATGAGCGAGAATCGTACTCGACAATTAGAGATGGGTGGGAAATGTTAAGTTGGGTGCACAGAGAAACGCGTCCAATTACACGGCGACACCGGGGCCTTGTACCTTCCCAGCCTCCGCCGCCGGTAATTAAATCCACAAGCTTCTTAACGAGGCAGCCATGAAATGAGAGTTGAAGGGTTAATGCGACTATCATTTCTCCCCGCAGAACGACTCCATGAGGCCTGTGTACACACACACACACACACACACACAAACATTAGCATGAATATCTACTGCAACAACACAGAACATCCTCGTTCCTTGGCTTCCCCTGTTTTGTTTTTAAAGAGAAATTGGAAAACACTTAAAGATAAATAGAAAATAAAAGGTTGCATGGGCCTTAAGACCGAATCACCAACATACCAAACATATTCACCTGCAAATCAAGTTCTGCAAAAAAACATATTTTTCTCCAACAAATCCACAATAAAAGGCCTAAATATTTATCCCCAGTTGCATGACATTGTTTTTGCTGCTGCCTGCAGACTGCAGCCGAGGAGGAAGCTCTCTGGGTTTCCTCCCATCCCGTTGGATTCTGTCATTGTTGTTGCTCTTCCCCAGGTCCCCCCCCCCCCAGTCTGTCTAGGAGGCTCGGGCTGGAACATGCGAGTCTCACAGTCAGACAACTGCAGGGCAAAAAATGATTTGCCACAGAGGAACAATACGAGCCGGGGAGTGTGTTGAGATGATGAGGGAGCTGCTGCTGCTGCTGCTGCTGCTGCTGGGAGAGGAGACCATAGCAAGGCCACTGGTTTCATTTTGACACTTGGTTAAAATTAAGAAAATAAACCAGTTAACCTCATGCAAAGCGTTATTTACAGATGTGCTTCTGTGATTCATCCAAATCTGCCCAAATAAAAATAGATAAACCTAGAAATACAAAAATAAATAATACATTCTGGAAATTAATAAATAAATCTAGAAAAACATGATATGCATTTATTAATCTGTATGTATTCTCTGTTTGCATAACCTTATTTATTTATGTTTTTATCTAGTGGTATATGTATTTATTCATCTATTTTTAATTTTGGCAGTTTCTTCTTCCATAGTTATTTAGCAGCAGCAGGGACATTGAAGATCAGGCTGTGATTTAAACTCAGTATTTATTTTTTAACGAGTGCCTGCACGTTTTCTTTTTTCCTTTTCTTGCATTATAATTTTATCTCTCGGCCCTGCGGTGACATTTGAAGGAGCGTGCGCGCGGTCCTGGCTGTATTTGATAATTTTGTTAACTTTTCACCTCCGTTCAATATACTGTCAGGGCGGCTGAGGGCTGTGCTTGCCTTGTGCCATTATCAGCAGCAGCCCGTGACTTATTGTAATGGTTCCCTTCAATCACGGGAGGATGTGTTTGGATTCATAATAGCAGCAGAATCTGCGTCTAATCTGCGGCTCGAGCGGGGGAGCGTGCGCATGGAGCCGCAGTGTGCGCTCACCCGCAATAATGGAGCGAGCGTCTCACTGCGAGGAGGAGGCACCGTGACAGTGTGTGTGTGTGTGTGTGTGTGTGTTTATGCGTGTGTGTGTGTGTGCATGAGGGAGAGAGAGAGAAAAATCAATGACTTTTAAAGAAATTCACATTATTTTCTTAAACGTTAAATTAATCGGATATGATTACTTGTTGTCAGGAGTCATAATTTGTTATTAGTGGCTGTCATGTATAAACTGCGCTGTAACAAATCATCTTAAAGGATCAAATTATATTTAAAATACACTGGGCAGCAGCTTGTGGCACATTGCGCACGCACAATTCTTACTCCCCATAGAAAACCACGTGTTATTTTTTTCCTGACCTTTACCTGACGCGTTTCAAACTTATACATTTTCCACTTCATCACATATATAAAATCAGTGCTTGCACCTGCAGATATTTGCATAATTCACTGACGTCTTGTTGATGGAGGATTTGTATTGTAAAGAGAAATGATTTACACAACAGCTGTTGTGTATGAACTGCCTTGTAGTAAATCACCTTAAAGGATAGAATAAAATAAATAAACACAGTAATTCATACGTAATGAATCCTGTTTTGCAGCGTGTGTCAAATTACGCACTATTTACGCATTATCCCCACAGGAAACCGTGCGTGATTTTCCTCCTCCTCACTGATATCTGACACGTTTTAACTTATACATTGTCCCTCCATCATCTATATAAGGTCAGTGCTGGCACCTACAGATAGTTGCGTAATCCGCTGACACAATGACTTTCCCATCATTGTATTTGGCCTCTGTAATCCCCGCGCGTCACGGAGAGGTCACGTCTCCCGAACTCTCCTTCTCGAGGCCCTTTTTTTTTTTTTTTTTACCGCTGCACGCGCCACCAATTATTGATACCTTATTCCAATAGCAGATGGGTTTCATTTGTATTTCATTCATCGCGGAATGACTTGAGAATATGTCAAAGAGCTGACATTGTTGAAAGCCAGCGATGTGGGGAGAGCTCATCACCGCCTCGGCCCCTGCAGGAGCCTCGCGCGTCCAATAATTAAAACACTGTTAAAATATCAATGTCCCGCGAGAAATGAGCGCACTTCTTCTGCTCCAAAAAAAAAAAAAAATTGGGCCACGAGCATAAAAGATACATGAGGCCGTTCACGCTTTCATAATTCAGTGAAAGAAATGGAGTCTGCCCGCAGTAATGTGATTTAAGGTATTGGTGCTTTCTAATTTCTGCGGCTCTGAACTTATCCCTGCTATTCGACCTGCATTGAAAATGACCTTCTCCTTCTTCCCCTGGAACACTGATTTTTTCATTTTTTTTATTTTTAAATTTTATTTGAATGTTCCCTCCAGCCCCACCCCATCCACTCTCATCTCTTACTTTCCATATAGCCTGCTGCCTGGCTTCATATCTCTCTGCCTCTCACAAAGCACGGCCTATGGTAAGGTATCCCCGGCTCAACAAACAGCCCTTATTACATTGTACGGTTTCATTACCTTTGTTTGTTTTGTGGACCTGTAAACAGTGAAGGCTGATCTGGTATCTGTAGCTCGCAGCCTTGCCTGGGCCAGACACAAACACATTCCTTTTAATGAGGCTACAGAATTGCCTGCACAGTCCTCTGCACTCGAGACCATTAATATTGTATTGTTCATATCATGAACTCCTAGGTTACACCGAGCATGCATTTTTCATTGCGATAATCCTTAATTATTTTTATGCACCCTTAATCTTTCATATAGTTTCAGTGTTTTGCTTAAATATTTAATGGCATGATGATGCGGCTCGTCTTTTCAGGACTCGCCTTCTTTCTCAGAGGAGGGAGAGGGAGAGGGAGAGGGAGAGAGGGAGAGAGATAGAGAGTAGGAAAGGGTTTTTAACGCCTCTCCCAATATAAGCCTCCTCCTCGGCGCTGTCTGCTTGAGTGACTAGGCCTCCAGTGGAGACGCTGTTTTAATTCACATCAACACTGACCTCATTCAGAATAATCCCCTCTCCCTTAATCGCTTTTATTCTGGAGCTGCAACTCATTTCTTCATAATTAACCGCCCGGCAGGGAAGACAGATCCACACCAGAGAAATAACTCGGAATAACTTGAATATGTGAATTGTTAGTTGTTGTTTTAAAAATGATACAAAACAATATATTCAGTTATTAATACTATTGCTGTTGATATTATTGTTGTTGTGACATAGCTGCGGCAGTTTATTTCAATATGTATGTGTCATTAGGCCAGCATTAGTGTTCTTGTTCATCTGACTTGTTATTTATTTCAAAATCTATTTAACATTAATTATGATACGTGGAAACACATGATTTGAATATAAGAGATTTTTCTTATTCAAATACTTTGTTGTCTCTCCTCCTCCTCGACAAATCTGCTGCTCAGCACAAAAATAAAACTTCTCTTTGTTTGTTTTTCTCTCTGTGTTCTGTTGCTTTATATTCCTGTACTTGACTGGACAGATTTAACAATTGCATGTGGATGATATGCATTGTATTGTGTCTGTTGTTTTGATTTCTTCGTTGTGAGTGTGTGTGTGTGTGTCTTTGTGTGCTTGTCTGGTATCAGGTTGAGTTGTGGGCTTTGACTTGTATCTGTTCTTGTATCATTACACAATGTTAATTAAAAAATGATGTTGAAAAGTCTCACTGCTAAAAGTGCAAAAAATGTCACATTCACTCAAAAATATAAAATAGAATATCCACTTGGTAGAAAAGTGTTTTTAAATCTTGAGTTTCATAAACTTTTAAAACTTAATTTGTAGTGTCCATCTCCTTAAAGTGACTGTGATGCCAATATCACATTTTAATGCACTAAATATAAACCCACTTACTTTCCATAAGTAAATTAAACTTGTTTATGCTGATAATTTACCTCCATTATGAATCAGATGGGGGGGGGGGGGGGATTCCGCCCCTGATTAATCAATAAAGCAAACCAGCTAATTGACCTGTCGGCTCCAGTCAGCAGGTTCGAGAGGTGGTGTCACGACCGGAGTGAATCCCTGAACTGTCTGGGAAAATTTATTTTTTCTTTCTTAACCAACGTTCCTCTTTCTCCTGCAGTACCTGAGGAGACTGAGTTCTGCTGAGGGTTCCAGTTTTCCCTCTAGAGGAGCTGAGCACAACACAACTGATGTGTGTATCTGTGAATGTGAAGCAGAACGTCGCTGTCACACAATCTGCACGTTCGGTGCATTTCAAAGAAACCGTTTCCTTTGGGTCAAAGGTCAACCTGCAAACAAGATTGTTGATTTGTGCTGGAAGGCGGCTGATGCTGTTATAACAGTGAGGTATATCATTCTGCCCATTGGCTTAAAACTCTCGCAGCTGAGTGGCAGATGGGTGAAGTTGTTGCCAGTTCAAAGGTCCGTACTGGGACGTGTTTATCCCCACACATGGAGCGGGTGCAGTTTAATTCACATGTCACGCTCGGCCATCTATTAATCCCATCTAGTGATATAATAGGAAGGAAGATGGGATAAGGCTCCACCAATACCACCAGTGATAATGTCACTGTTATAATACCTATAGTTTTGAGGCAGTGTGAGTGTGTGTGTCTGTGTGGTTGTGTGTGTGTGTGTGTCAATGTATATAGGGTAGTTCTAAGTAATCTGGTTATAGATCTAGCCCGTGATGATTGATAGGCTTGGAGGATGGATTGAGTAACAGATTAGGGAACGGAAGTAATTTCCTTATGATTAGAGCTTGTGTGTGAAAGGAGTTCATACATGAGACATAGCACGTTATTGACACCGTTGTGAAAAATAAAAAAATAACAGTTTATTGTAGATTCAGAATTATAAAATACAGTTATCAGGCTGGTTAGGATTAGTTTGATTACAGATTAATGAATGTGCATCGGCCACAATAAGTTCAGTGTCACTCAATGGATTCAAACAATTACTTTAGCTTGGAGGATTAGACAGGTGATATTCTATATTTTTCTTAATGCGATAAATCCCAATTAAAACACCAAAGCAGAAACGTAGCGACTCTCTTTGCGCTGTAGAAACCAGTTGTTGGACCAGAGCTGAATATGAAGACATATTTAGGGGAATGAGATCTATGAGTGAGTACAATTTGTTGCAGCTGGATTAAATTAAAGGAGATTGCTGGGTGCATGGTTCAGATCCACATTATGGAATCATGACAAAACCTGGTGCAGAGTTGAGGGGGGGTTGTTGGGTCTTGGCCGATGTTTGCTCTTCACTAGTACTATTCTACTCTGTGGCTCTTCTGTTGGGAGAAAATGGGCTTGGAACTAAGCACCACAGACAGGGTATCAGATTAGATATACTATCTATATCACTATATCACTATATCACAGATATACTATATCACTTCCAGCCGTAACCCTTTTTAAAACCGGTATCAATACTAAGGGTCAAGTCAAGCCAATAATTTGATTGAACATTTTCTACTCGTGAAAATACACTAAATGTGACGGCCATGTGATCATGTTGTTTTCATTACTTTCTGTACATTTGAAAGCTAATCATTCAAATATTAGTATTATTATTATTAACAAGCTGCTTACACACAGAGACGTAACCAAGTGAAACTCAGAGTTTTTCTTTACCCAGTATCTGTTGATACGTATTTGAAAAAGAAAAGTTGACGGTTTGCTATAAAAAAATAAAAAATGACCACAGCTCGAGTGTTTAAATAACAGCGATTGTCCTCAGTTCCCGAGGAAGCTGCGTTTCTGCCCACGGTGAAACATGAGCTGAAGCCTGAATGCATCTGCTTCCCCCCCCCCACTGCACTTCCTCTGTCCCGTCCTACACCCCTGCAGAGCCCTCCTCTCCACACCTGTCTTATTGTACTGAGGAGATGCTCTTATCCCTTCTTCCTAATTCACTTATTCTCTGCTTTCACTGCACTTAACTCTCATGGTGATCTGTAAGACCTCCCAGGTTCGCACTGCACTGGCCCACAGCTCAGGTTTGGGCTGGAGACTTCCATTACGTAATAAAACACGAATGATGTGCATAACCCAACGGTCCACTGATGAATTTACATCCAATAGATCAGGATATTTATTTGGATCTGCACAGAATTGTACTGTACGATATCATCAATATCAGTCCTCTAAATATGGTTGATATATTAATCATTCCCGGAGATATCAGTGAGAATTTAACAAAATATACATCTCTCTTGCAATCCTGGATCCGCCCCCTTTGTCCAGATCCGTGCAAAAACACATTGGTTTCTCTCTTGGCCCATGTTCCAGCCTTTCACCAAGTACTATGGAAATCATGTTTGTAGTTTTTGAATAATCCTGCTGACAAACAAGCAAACCAATGGACATTGTAATCTCCTCTGTGGTGATCATTCATTCGATGTGTACTGGTGCTTACTAGCACGCAGCCTTCAGTGGAAGACCCTTGAATATCATTTCTTGAATTAAAAATCATCTCTGAATGTTGTAAGGTGGAACGATGTGTAAAGATGAAACTGCTCTTCTCTTTCATTCTCAAAAGACATTTTTTTTTCCAGGGTCTTGTGAGGAATGTACAGAAACCTCACTTCCCAAAAAGCCTTGGCTGGGAACTCCTCCTGTCAACAGAGTCAACACTGACCCCGAGAAGCTTGTAATCAAGGCTGCAGCAGGAAGAACACACAACCATTCATCCAGGGATCCAGGACCCAGGGATCTCCAAGTAGCATCCCCCCCCCCCCCCCCCCCCCCCCCCCCCCCCCCACTACCACACAGAGTCCTTCTTGGGTCCCCACTGAGCATTTCTACATGACGGAGCCCTGAAGGATTGTGGAAGGCCTGATTGTAAAGCGCTTACAGTATGTCAAGGCAGCAATGTAAGAGGAAGCTGGGGGCACCGTCTCAAAGAAAGAACGGTAAATAAAATGCATTCGTAGGACACAAGGAGAGGAGGAGCAGAAAAGCACAAGGATGAAAAGAAGAAAAGGAGGAGGAGTGTCTTCAGTGCTAATTAGCCACCTAGCACGGGCCCTTTTCTTCAAGATTACCACGATGGTGAGCACTAAGACACTCACATACATGCACTGAAGCACTGGCCAGTGTTGTGTGGGGGGTATAGCATCCTCTGAGTGTTAGGTAATTGGAGCGTTGTACCTCTAGAGAAAACTGCTGATTTCATAGGAAGTGCTAACAGGACCTTTGTGTGCCATGTTTCCCTTTTCCAGGGAGCCAGCAGGGCCAGACAGAGAGAGAGCTATGGGCCTATAGTGGGAACAGACCCAGCCATACCTGAGTAGGGCCAGCCACAGCGGTAATGAACCTCTTCACATGGCTGTTCACCCAAAAGGAAAAGAGGTGGATAAAGAAAGGAGGAATGAGAAAGAGGAGGGGGTGCAACCTAATTTCACAGCCGGAGAATAGCAGGTGGGACAAAAGGTCTAGCTTGAGGAGCAGAGGTGGGGGGGTGTGGGAGAAGCCGGGGGTGCAGGGGGGACTTTATTAGTAGTATTCTCCTGCCCCATTTACAACATCTCTCTCCTCGGCAATGGAGCACTTATCACAAGTGTACCCATCCAGCTCCCCAATAGAAACAAGCAAACGCTATCCGTCAATGTTTACCATTAAGGATCCGTCATTTGCAGATCCACCATATGTGGCAGATTAATGGGACGCAGGCCTCTCTCTCTCTCCCTCTCTCTCCCTCTGTCTCTCTCCCTGTGTCTCTCCAGTGTACAGCGAACGCACCGTGTGGCCAAACTCGATGTTATCCGCTGAAACAGAGAATGAAAACACGACACAGAGAATGGAAACAACGGATGGAGAGAGAGGAGGGAAAGGACAACGTCAGCTGGAGGGTAACACGAGGGGATTCCTTCTGGATTCACATGTTACGTCTCTATCAGGCCATGAAGGAGAAGTTACTGCAGATAATTCATTTTAAACCGAGGACCTCTTTGTTTGTTTCCTGACAGACTTAAACTGAATGTGGAGTAAATATAACAACTTTGGAAATGATGTTTTTCATTATTTCCTCATCACTACATTAATCCTGGGCACTAAGAAAACGTATTTATACATACGAGTAACTTTATAATAAAGTAAGAAGCTAAATATGTTCAACTGTTTTAACAGTAAACACTTTATTCTCACTAAACCCTGGACTTTTACACCAGAAACGTTAAATTTATGTTAATAACCACAACAACAGGTGAAAGAATCTAACTTTTATATGATCTATGAATATTTTACTCACAGATTCAAAATCATTATTTTTTAGCTTGATAGAGATGTTAATTAATAACACTTTCTCGAAATGTTGATGAAAAAACTTGAAATTGCATTTGCTATTGGAAATTAGAAGTTAATATTAGTAGCCTACATTTAGTAATTACAGTAACAAGAAACACAATAATAGAAGGCAACTATTTTTCTAACCCTAAAAAACAGCCAAATCCTTTTCAATAAGGAATCATATCATATTCATATTCAATCACAAATTGGCTTTATTAAAAAGTCTAAGAATAATGGACATAAAACACAACAGTATAAATCTAGCCGAGAGTGAATGTCCCATTTTTAGTCCACTACAGAAGTTACATAAAAGAAACTACACAAGGTCAAAGTTGATCATTAAACTATGACTTTATTATAAACTCTAATTTGAGCAATTTTGCTTCAAACATATAAAGAAATAAAAAATACTAAGAGTAGTAAATATGTGGAGCATATATATTTTTTTATCTTAGCCGTGCAACAATTTTATTTATTTTCTCCAACGATTTGCCTCCTGCTTTCTGTCACCATTTCTAATCTAGGTTGGTCTGCACCCTATAACCCCTGCACAAACAGACACAGATACACACAGATACACACACAAACACAAAAACACACACTGTAGTTGAAGCAAACTGCCGTTGAGACACTGACTTCTTTTCTCCGAAACACACACTGCACATCTTTGTCAGCGGTGTGTGCTGAATGGTGACCCTCTGTCAAAGAAGAGGAAGGGGAAGAGAGGGGTGAGACAGGGTGAGACAGGGTGAGGGCGACGCTCAGGTGGTCCCGACTCCCTCTTTCTTTATCCGGCTCTTCCTCCTTCTCTGTTGGACAAACATCTCCACACTGCAGTCTGTCTGTCTGTGTGGCTCTCCTCACCCTGCAGGCCAGTTCTGCCAACTCAACAGGCTCCAATAAGCAAGTGAGTGTAAACGAGGGGGGGGGGGGGGGGGGGGGGGGGGGTTGGACGAGGGGACGGAAGGAGGGAAGGGCAGACAAATAATTTGAGGTCTCCTCTTTTTGTTGTGCTCTTCCTGCGAGCAACACAAGAGAACACAAAACAACACAAAAGAGAAAGTTGTGTTCTTTTTCCTGACCCCCTTTCTCTTCCTTGTAACCCCACAACACACACACACACAGACACACATACACTCACCTACACACACACACGCACACACACACACACACACACACACACACACGCGCACACACAGAGAATAGAGGTCCTTTCTCAAATACGACTTCTCTAACTCGTGTCACAAAGGCCCCTTGCTCCTTGCCCTGCGCCTGAGGAACCACCAGGTCTGTGTGTGAGAGGAAAAAAACCTCCCCACAAATTAGTCCGTACCGAGAAGAGGAGAATAGAAGGAGACAGGGATCAAGAGATGAGGGATGGGGAAGAAGAAGTGGGCCAGGAGGGGTGCACAAGTGGGATGGCACAGGCCAACCTGCCCACGAGGTTATCACTCATTTCCGAACGAGAGAAAGAGAGAGAGAGAGAGAGAGACAGAGAGGGGCAGAAAGGTACTGAGGGGGAGGAAGGAGGGCCAGAGGGAGGTAATGAGTAGGAGAGACCAGACTTCCCAGAAGTTATCCCTCATTTCCGTTGGGCCTTTGTGCCCCGATGGCCTCCCTCCGAGGGGCTCAGATGGCCATTGTTGGTGCTAGACTCGCGGAGAGGAGGGGAGATTAACCTGGCTACATATGAACTTCCCAAGTTCAGCTCCCCAACTTTGTCGTAAACCACCGTATCTGGCTTTCGTTCTCCACCAACACCACTGATGCTCCCACGGATTTTAAGAAATAAAGGATATTATTTTCCGGACGATTCAAGAATGCAACTGGTCTCAAACGGTCAAATCCTGCAAGTGTCATGATGTCTGACGTGATGTCTCAATCACAGCTGATAATTACAATCCATCACCGTGCTTTAAGATTGTCAAACATATTTTATAAACATACTCTTTATATCTTAAATTCAATTATCTTATCTTATGAACTTCACATTGTACTAAAACACAAGCAGAGCCTCTCACCAGCAGGGAGGTCAATTTCAAATGAAATAAGGTTTTTTCCTAATTGTCTATTTATGGAGCTGAAAAATAAAATCAAAACAAAATGTACAAGCTAATTTCCAGAGTATTTGCTTCTTTCAATCAAGTGCTTTTTGAACGAAAGCCACAAAATGATGAAATAAAAGCATCAACAAACTCTGCAGTCGGCCTTGCCACGCTCAATGCAATTAAATGAGTGCGGCTGGTCTAATTGCTGCAGGCATCATCTACATTTCAAACCTATTACAGAACCGAAGCCACAGCGTCATTACACCAATTTCACAGTTCTTCTTCCAAAAGTGCATTAACTGCAGAAGGGAGGTGTGGCCTCTCATTGTTGTATATGTCATGTACAGTAGGGTGCAGGGACACCGGGGATGTGTACTGAAATGTCACAGCAATCAGAGGGTAATTTGACGGCGGATTTGGTTGCTAGGTGGTCACAGCCGCACTCTGAGGGATGAGAGTGTGTGACGTGATGGGGAGGGAGAAGGCTCGGTGAGAAACAGACCTACAGCAGATACACCGAAAAGCACACTGCGTTATTTACAGCCAAGTAAATATTAAGACAGACCCAGGAGCAGAGGATTAAGACTGTACAGCTTAAAGACTTTCTAACACACTGAGAGTGAGACAGACAAAAGATCAGCTAATCGCACGGCTTTCCGACAGACAGGTTGGTGTCACAGAGAACTGATGGACAGGTTTGACTGACAGGCAGACAGACAGGTCTGTGGCAGCCCAGTCAGTCCCATTATGGCGCAGGGGTGTTCCCTCTACAGTGGAAGCTGTCACTCCTCTAACGCTCAAATGACAAGCCACTCTAGCCGGGGACGCGCCGCAACGGGCTGAGAAAGCATGTCATCTTTTTCCTTTCTTCCCCCTCTCGGCGATGTCTCGCTCGATAAAGGAGCAGCCGCGAGAACAATAGGAACGACGGACTAGAAAAGGACGGAGAAAGACAGAGGGATGGGGGAGAGGGCGAGAGCGAGACGGGGCGTTTTGACATCTGAATTACATTTCTATCGCCTCAGACACGGGAGAAGAATGGAGGAGAGAGAGAAAGAGGGAAGGAGGGAGAGAGGGAGGCGGGATGGCAAACCATCACTTAGATGTTTATTTTAACTTCACTGTATTTGGCTGGCGTCTAAAAAACTCAGAACCCTCGGCGCCTGTGACATGTGCTCTTTTCAATGTGGCTGCAGGGAAGCAGCGAGCAGAAAAGTGATATTCTTCTCACTTGACAAGTGGGACACACGTCGGGAGAATTTGGTTTTGTGAGCGGTCGATCAAAGAATCAGCAAGTTGAGGAGTCTCACTCACTGCGGTCGGCAAATACCACACATGAGGCCCGACAAAGGGACGCAGCGATCTGACAGAGATAACAGCAGCCTGCAGAGACTGAAGGAGGAGAACACGCACCACCTGTCTTCCTGTCAGCTGCTCCTCAGGCACCATCATGGAAATATGTCTCCCTCATATCAAGCGCCACATTAATGGCTCACGTGGCGCGAGAGGACAACACAAACCGAGGGGGCAAATGACGAGCCTCCGTCTATTCTCTCATTCTCACGAAGACGTCTTCCCCCCCTCTTCCGTCTGATTATTTTCCCTGTTCCAAGCTCCTCTCTCATACTTTTAACTTGTCACACATCTACATCCTTGTGTGGAGCCGTGTGCACGTGTCAATGTGTGTGTGTGTGTGTGTGTGAGTGTGTGTGTGACACCCAGCCCTCTATAACCTCATTAGAATCTTCCAGGTCCCGCTGTGCACCCATCCACACACACTCACAGTGCTTTGATTTCTCAAAGTCTAAAGATGTCAATCACCTGCCCCCCACACACCCCACCCCCCCTACCCAAGTCAGAGCAGGGGAATTCATACACGCCGGCACACAACCCCCCCCCCCCCCCCCCCCGTGCACGCACACACACGTACACAGGCACAAACTATCCATCAACATCCTCCACCCACTCCCCTCCGTCTCCCCCGTGCTCCCCCTCGTCACTCCCCCTCAGCCATTCCACTATTTGAGAGTAATTTCATGTGCCAGCGTGGTGCATAATACACTTTTAATGGACAACTAATTCTCTGCCATTACTTCGTCAACATGATTATGGGATCTGCCGCTCGCAATCCTGAGGAGTTGGGCCCAGGCTTTTTAAATATACACAAGACATTAATGTGTCTCTATTCAGCTTTACATCAGGGGATGGCAGCCATTTACATAATGCTGCCATTGAGGTCTGTGACAGCCTCTCCCTCTCGCTTTCCCACTCCCTCGCTCGCCCGCTCTCTCTCCCCTGCCCCGGCTCTATTTTTCAACATGATTTCTTTCCACAAAAGAGCACTGCCTTTTCCCTTTTCCCTTCTGCCTTTCTCCTCTCTCTCTCTCTCTCCCTCTCCTCCTCTCTCTCTCTCTGCTCGATTCTATGAATGCTTGCACTTTCCGCCAATGTCATGGAATAGAGCGCGGAGAGGCCGAGCGAGAAAGAGGGAGAGAGGGAGAGAGAGGGAGAGAGAGGGGAGCAGGGATTAGACGAGGTTGGTTTTTCTAAAGGGGTGTGAATGGGGAAAGTTGCCTTTCCATCACCTGTACAAAGACGAGATATCAGAGGATAAAAAAGGGATGAGTGTATAATTTGACCACTTAAATGGTTAGTTCATTAGGCCTGTCAGGATAGCACTTCTCTGCCTGTCGGGAGCCATGGCAGATATGCAAATCTGTTCCCGGTGGAAAAAACGCTTCTGCTCTTGGTGTCTGTTTTTTTCAGGGGAGAAAACACAGCGGACTGCAAAACACAGGACATCCACGAGAACAGGGAGATTTTTAGAAAATTGAGGTTTGCAGATATGTGTTTTTTTATCGATATGACAGAGAAGGGGACATCAACTTGCAAAAGGGTGAAAAAACATCTGCCTGTGTAAATGTAGGCACAGCACTGAGATGTGTGAGCGTGTTCAACTTTTGTATTTAATTGATCAGGTAAACTATGAAGAAATTGTCATTCAGGTGACCAGAGAACATCCTAACATGCAACATGGACCTTTCATGCATTTACACAGGGTTGATTTGGGGGGATCGTCTTATCACTTCACCACATCTCCAACCCAGTCACCTGTGGTTTTGTCCACAATGTCCCACTGGTCAACTACCAGTCCAACTAACATCTGGATTTTTTCTGGAGTTGGAATGGATTAAAAAACCTGCGTCTATCTTCTAATTTTAGTGAAAAAGAGGTGTAAGAGAAAGAGTAGTTTGCCAACATGTGAATGCATTTCTTTATCGTACTTGTTTTTGAATTACTGACCTGTGTGTGTTAGTCACTGAATCAAACTGCTTTTTATCGTTATAACTGGGTTATTACATGTTTTAAAGAATATTACATGACAGAATACATTTGAACACAGTGTTACAACTAATCTACCTTGCAGAAACGATAACTAAAATAAAAACAACTTACTTTTTCCCCCCACAACAAAATCCAGAGTCCTTCCTTATTTTCCAAACATGGTTATTGTTAGTTTTTCATTTTGGGTTATTTTACAAGTGGGTTCACCACAAAACGTACATTATTACAAATGATATGTTAATTTGTGTCCCTTCACCGTAATAAATAAAAAGTTAATTCATTTCATATGTAATTTTGTTTTTAAATTGACTTGTAATTGACTTTACAAGAATGCTGAGTCCCAGCAATGAACTTTGAATTCTCATTTGTGGCACAGATGTGTATGTTGTTTATATAAAAACATGGTTTATCTCACTCAAGTGTATTTAAGAGCGTCGCGATGAATGCAAAACACAGTCGCCCACACAAACACAGTGGCCTGGTGACATATAGGAAACATATTCTCGCTGCTGACAGGAAGTTGAAGCAGCTTCTGAAGTCCAACACTGAACATAATAAAAGCCTCCATCCGGTTCTGGTGGTGTTCCTCTTGGCCTCGCGTGCGCTGTTTGTACAGTGGGGTTGACGGCGGCATCAAAGCCACAGAGGTTGTTATTGTCTCCACTGGGACATTTCCTATTGAGCTCTGTTTGATGTACGAGTGCACGCCACTATTGGCCACGGGGGCCAAATACAGGAAGTTGTCTCTCATGTTGTCGGACGCCATTTTGTCAGGTCACGGCTGGATTATGAGTCTCCAAGGAGCAATGGGGGTTTAGCAGAGGTTTGTTACTGTATGGCGTTTGCAGAGAGGTGGATTTAAATTGAGGGCAGCTTGCGTTCACCTGGCGACATTTTTAAGACATTTAAAATACAGTTCAGTATATTCATCTGTCAAGGTGGTTGTGTTGTTTGTGGTTGGATAATAACTATAAATGAAGGAATTACCAGAAACGGATCTGGATCAGGGTGCAATACAGGATTTTAAGTAATACTGTGAGATATGGCAATTTTTGACATATTCATATTCAGACATATTTAAGGAACTTATATCTAAGAGTGTGTGTAATTTGCTGCAGCTTGACTGAAGTTAAGTGTCTGCTTCTGGTCTCTATACTTAAATGAACATTATCAAAAATATACTGTCGTGACTTTTTGGTTCGTATAAACAGCTGCAGTTGGTAAATTTAAGCTTTTTCCTCCATTCACAGCCAAATCAAATACGGTAAACGATATAGTAATTTGTATCGCATATAAAGGTAAAATAGGACGCCTTGTAATAAAAAAGAAAAATAAGAAATTTTAAGCTGTATGCTGATGTTGACCGAAGTATCATTTAACTTGTTTTCCGGAGAGTACAATGCATACTTGACACGAACAAGCCAGCTCTTTGACCAGAAGCGATAGAACCTATGAGAATGTTGGAGCTTGTGCTGTAGCCTGAGCAGTAATTGCCTCTAATGGAAAGACATATAATAGCAAGAGAGTAGGAAGGCCATATACCAGCTTAAGAGTGAGAGCACTTTTCTTTAGAAAATGGAAGGAAAAGCCTCAGCAGAAGACTGTGTTTGTGTGTTTGTGTGTGTGTGTGTGTGTGTGTGTCTGTGTCTGTGTGTGGAGGTGGGTGGGGGGGTGCACAGTTGGGGGTGCTGCTTTGCCCACCATAAGGTTGGAAACAGGTGTGTGTCCAGATGTCCAAAGAGCTGTGTGTGTTTGTTTCTGTGTGTGTGTGTGTGTGTGTGTGTGTGTGTGTTTCTGTGTGTGTGCGCGTGCGTGTCTGTGCACGTGCATGGTAGTAATGGTCTGCCCTGATCTGTAATTTACTACCACTGCCACCATTAAAGGCAGAGCATGTGGATATGTGTTCACGAACACTCAGACACACTCTTAGTTTGCCTCCTTCATAAGAAAGCACAGAAAAGACAAGTACAATCGAGAAAGAAAGTGTAAGCGGGGACAGAGAGACAGTGTGTGTGTGTGGGGGGCGGGGCTCTGTCTACGACCCCAGGCAAAGACCAAGTACCTCCAACTGCTGTCACTTCTGGGGTAAATGTCAGGTGACCACTTGAAAATATAATAATTCTAATAAATATGAATACTGGTTGATATCGATAACGATGAAGGTCTCATCACTTTCAAGTTGAAAGAATGATTTTTGCTCCCGAGTGAAGGTTGTGGTTTTAAACGCCTCTTTATGAGCAGACACTATAAATCTGAGGTCGATCAATTGTTTTAAACCTTCTCACTGTTCTTGTATAAAAATTGCATCAATATAAATTGGACTTTTATTAATAGTGATGAAAATGATATTGCGATAATAACTCCCAGCTCAATTACTCTAATCTGTTTCCAGTTAAATCTGAAACAGATACAAATCATAAAAAAAAAACAATGTTACAATCCTGTGTTTACACAATCTACAATCTAACTTTAGAAAACAGTTTCTATAAAGTAAAGGCGTCCTTGTCAAAGTAAGACTTGGTTCACAAAGGAGCGACAGCGGTGGCACCCACCTGAAATACTAATTGATGAAAACCCTGATATAAACGTCCCCTCTCTCAGAAATGATTTTTCCCAACGTGACTGCTCTTATAATATTGTTTTGACTCCCGACGCGGAGCCTTGACATCTCAGTGTCTGAGACAGTGACAGGTAAAAACACACGCTACATATGATAACAGACATTTCAATGAATAGCTGAACAGTGCCATTAGAGAGGTGAGGGGTGTGGAGCTATGCAGATGCCGGAGCAATAGAAAGATGATATTGCCATTACCTGCTGTTGACACATGAGATTGCATTTACATTTTCATCCAATGGAAACCTAAACAGAGACTGTTGTTTGTGAGAGTTAGCCACGAGTGAATACCAATACACAGTAATCAAGGTGTAGAATAACATTGGGAAATTGCATTGTAAAACATGGGGAAACTGCATCGCCCCCCCCCCCCCTTCATCTCACCTCTCTTTGTCTCTCCTCGCTCTCCTCCCCGGGCCCTTTGCCGCTCATCCTTCACTTCCTCCCGCTTTTCACCCGGCACTCTCTCGCTCTCGGGAGCTTGAATGGGTTGTCGGGCGAGAGACTTCCCTGTGTTTGTGTTCTGTGTTTTCAATGGCAATGGCGTTATCAATTAGTGCAGCAGTGGGAGCCCAATTAACAGCATCAAACAGCTAATTAATGGAGCTGTGTGAGTTAGCGGCGCACAACGGCACACGGCATGACTCTGAGCTAGCGCCGCCACGTTGTAGCATGAGCGTGCCGCGGGGGAGGCTATACTGTAGCATACTGTCACGTGCACGCGCATCAAACGTGCACACGTGAGCACACACACACCTGCAGTCAGAGACCCGTGAACACATACTGTATATACTGCGCATATTTACAAAGGGAAATAGGCCATTTCACCTACACACACACAGTAAACAAGAAAACACCGAACTGCACAAATACTCGAAACCTACACAATGAGTCAGTGAGTTAAACAGCAACACTCCCTCAGTGTGTAATTATACACAGCAGCAGGGCAAACGCTTTATGGCTACAAACACTACCACTAATTAGGAGGGTTAATCACAGACTGACATGATTATCATCTCATTTAATCATCTCAACATACTATATAACATTAATAACCAGAGTGCTGTATACCTCCTCCAAGACTCAACAGTCCCCTTATGAAACCACATTTCTTTACATGTAGATCTATGACTTATTCTCTGAAACGATGGAGGTGATGGAGACGTATCTGCCCACTGATCCAGATCTGCAGCAGAATTTCCTGGTTTCTTTCCCCCGATCAGATCCCACTTCCCTCCACCTGACACTCCTGGCTTTGTTTGGCAATGGAAAGCTGCAGGGGAATCAGGCCAGCAACTGTAACAGGTAAAGTGCTCGCTCTTTGTCCCTGCAGCTGGCCACTTGTTTGAATCAGCCGGCTCCAGAGAAATGCACTACAGACAAATTATTTACCGGCTGAGATCACAGGTAATCAAAGGAAATGAAACCTCACATGCAAGTAAAGGGAGAAAAGACAATGAGAAAGTGAAAATGGATGGATATGCAGACGCAGGCCAGCAATAAACTGGCACCTCTGAATCGTGCCAATATTTTCGGGGGGGTTCCAATATTTCCAGCACATACTTAGCTCCTTCCATTGCAGCCAATAACAAAGAGAGAACTCAAGGCTAGTAGGCTCTTGACAGATGACAGACTGCCAGGGCCACAGGCTAGACTCGAGCTGGAGCCACGGATTCTCCTTGGGCAGGATAAACCGGGGCCACAACACTGGAGCTCAGAGTTTAAACTCATTGGCTCCAGAAGTGGCTGCACTTGTGGCGATTCAGACACACACAGACACACACACACACACACACTCACACACACTCACACAAACACAGAGTTACGGGCGTAGACACAAGGGAATTCATAAGAAAATGACTATACAATCTCTTATTACCGAAAGCTCAAATTCAGTATGTCAGAAATACACTCTTTCCCCCCCCTCAATCTCACACACACACACACACACACACACACACACACACACACACACACACACTCACACACACTCACACACACAGAGTTATGGGCGTAGACACAAGGAATTCATAAGAAAATGACTATACAATCTCTTATTACCGAAAGCTCAAATTCAGTATGTCAGAAATACACTCTTCCCTCCCCCCTCAATCTCACACACACACACACACACACACACACACACACACACACACACACACACACACACACACACACACACACACACACACATTCTCTCAATCACTCACACAAGGTTGTGGTTATGGCTTAGGGAACACTCCAGCTCTATTCAATCAAACAGAGTACTTGGACTGAATCAGCTAAAGGTTAATTGCACCGACGTCCTTGTGCACATATGGACGGGAACTGTTTGTGTGTGTGTGTGTGTGTCTGCAAGTGTGTATATGTAAGGATGAGTGTATCTGCTGAAACCCTTACCCAACTGCTGTATTGAAGTAAAATGCCTTTTTGTCGCAGAAGGATTAGTGAGGACATAATCTATGTACCTTTCCCCCTAAGGAGGCAGACAAGTGGCTGCCGGAGTATTTACCTCCCCCGGACAGAATGTCCAGAAGATTGTTTGGAGCAGGTGCATGCCACCCTGTAAGCCGACGCAGGAAGAGACTGTGAGAAGAGAAACGCTGCTCTGCGTCGATCGTTCCAGTAGTTTAAGAAATGTTTGGTTTCTGATGTATTTTACAAATAGAGCAATTGGTAAATCTGAGAGAACATAATTTAAATATTGGGATGAGAGAAACAGAATGAAACAAATTCTGCACAACTTTCAATTATAGAAATGAAGGAAATCCCATTTCCCTGCAGCTCATGACTGCAACACTTGTGACACAGGGTCACAAGTGGACATAGCTTGGTTTTAATGGGCTAAAATACAAATAGCTCATATAACACCACTGCTCTATATAAGCTTATCCTTTTTTTGTGCATATCCACTTTCAGAAATAGAACCGCTGCCACAGTCATATTTCTTTCCTGTGATCACAGGAACCAGGATCCTTTCAAAACCTAAACGCTTGTCAGACGACCCCGGAGTGAAAAGGGACCTCTAAGTGATTTCTGCAGCAGATTTAATCACAACCGCTCTCAAATCCAGGACTTTAAAAAAAATAGTTATATCTATGTGTG
Organism: Platichthys flesus; assembly: GCF_949316205.1. Lineage (NCBI taxonomy): Eukaryota > Metazoa > Chordata > Actinopteri > Pleuronectiformes > Pleuronectidae > Platichthys > Platichthys flesus. The sequence goes on from NC_084956.1 coordinate 5,234,894, forward strand.
GCTGAATTAGACTTTTATTGTAGAAGCTGTATTTTTTGCCGGGGCCCTGAGAGTCACTGGCAGAGTGCCGGGCAGCGGCCTCGTTGACCTTCAAAGCAGCGCCGAGGGCCCTCTCCATCCCGCCAGCACCACTTGCGGCAGGAAGAGAGGCTCATTGACTGGCCCCTAATGGCCCCTTGGCCCACGGGAACATGGGTCAGCAGGTTAGAGCTGTTGCCCTGGCGACCGCAGGCACACAGGCCAACGTGAGGGGGGGGGGGTTACGAGTGTCGCGATGGAAACAACAAGGTGAGGAGGCAGGCAGGCAGACAGATGGCCACACAGGAGGGTAATAAATCATAAATGAAGATTTACAGAAAGAAAGAGCATCAAACTGAAAGTGCATCTGATAAATTCTGAATGTTTATGAACCACTGTGTGTTTTATTAGATTTTACACACAGTTTAGTAAAACCTAATCTTACGTTATTTCAGTTCACATGTTCACTGTTACAGCTGATATGTTGTTTTATGATCCTGCGCCAAGGAGGTTGTGTTTCCAGAAGGATTACACACACCAGCTACTGGTCAGATCAGCCATGGAACTCAGTGGAAGGATGTGGGGTGGGTCAGGAAAGAAGCCATTACAATTAGGAGCAGATCCAGATTAGGGGGGAAGATCCAGGATTTTCTTTTTTCACTTTCTTTAACATTGAGAGATAAAAGGATTTTTCCATAATTTTCATTGATTTCTCAGAAGCTGGTATCGATGAGTCTGTGCAGTTTCTCAGACCTGGTGTGTTTACATGTGGGTCCATAGGGTGTGTGGATGTATTTTAACAAGTAGAGTTAGAAACCTGTAACTACCACCAATGTGAGGCCTGAGCTATAAGGCTTGTTTTCATTTGGGGTAATTCATTTTTTCAACTGTTCCCAGTTTATATTAAGTCTATTATCATTATGAATATATATTTATTAATGAATTATGGATCTTTCAATGAGAGAGTGAAAGTAGACGGCAAGTAAGAAAGACGTGATGTCATTTTAAGAATTTTGGACTTGAGGTTAAAACATTGGATAGTCCAACCAGGGTGTTTTTATATACCGTGTCTTAATACATGCCTGGAGCGTGTGGAGTTATGTTTACTCATGGAAATACACTTTTTTCTAGTTCATAAATATTCTTGTAAATTAGTCATGTTAATTTTCCTATAGAAAATATAAGTGGGTCCACTGGCTGCCTGTTTTTAACAATGTTCCCTTTTTTTAAATGTTTTTTTACATTGTTATGTTACATGTTGCTTTGACGTGTATTATGGAAATGACAAATAAAGCTATTATTTGATTACACAAAAAGACTAGAATAATGTGAACAAGACCAGTAGCTGCACCAGTGACAGTCTCACTCATTAATTTTAAAGACTCTGTGTCTCGCTGACTGTTTCACACACTGATTGATGGCCTCGCTGATTAACTGGCTGACAAAGTCACCGGGCAGACAATGGCACCGAAAGCAGCTGCTTGTTTGCAAAGAGGCAGGTGCTAATTCAGCGCGGCTCCTACAGAGGCTAATGTCGGCCCTCTCCCATTAAAAGTGGGGTAAATACTGACACGAGAGCCTGTCAACATTTAGAGGAAGGACTCTCGACCAACACAAACCACTTGTGCCGCTCTATATGTCTCCCGGTCTCCTTCCGTCTCTCTCTCTCTCTCTCTCTCTCTCTCGCTCCCACCTAGCCTGACCTAATCAGTGATAAGTTGAGTGCTTTCGTCAACAGCGCAGCCCCCTTAATTAGCAGCTCGTTGCAATAAGCTCATGTGTAAGCATCACTGTACTGAGTGAAAGGCAATGTGTGTGTGTGTGTGTGTGTGTGTGTGTGTGTGTTGCCTTCAGACTGACCCCAGCTCGCTCCAGTCAATCAGCTAATAAGTCAGTGAGTGAACTTAGCCTCCTGCACACAGATGGAGGGGTTTAATGGGTATTAGAGCAGGAAGGGCTGAACAGGTAAGTGAGGATGAAGAGGAGCAGCCTATGGAGCAGACAAGAAGGAAGGCATTCGTCTTCTGCAGCGATCACGGCTGTTAAATGAATCCACGAGAAGCTGTTCTTTTAATAGAGACACAATAATAAACAGGCGACAACCTGCATGTTTGCCTCTCTGTGCAGACACTGTATCATTCCACCCGGCTCCAGGTGACAAACCATAACAACCCCAGAATTCCGCCCTCGCATATTTCTCAATTCTTTCCTCTGTAATGTAAAAAGCGTCATTGTCATCAAGGCCGGCATCAGATGTTGGCACAAAGAGGACGAGTATCAGGGGGGGGGGGGGGGCTCTCACTCAGGCTGCCACGTCAACTCCTACTCGATGGCTTTCTAAATAAAATAAAAAACTCGGGGGGGGGGGTATGCTCTCAGGGACTTTGCTGCATTCCACTTCATGAGCACAAACAAATGGATGAAAAAGCCATTCTGCAGGGAGGAGAAGGGTGGGGGGGGGGGGGGAGCAAGTCAGGAAGAGAAAAAAAGCCCCTTTAAAAACACAGGGAGGTAGGTGGGGGGGGGGGGGGACTGGAAGGCAAGCAGACAGAGCTGAAAAACCAGAGTGACTCCACTACCGATAATGAGCGGATCATTTAAAAAGCCCTCCTCAAATTGCCTTGAGGAGGAGAAGAGAGAGGAAAAGGCTTGAAAGGTTTTGAGAGATTTTGGGCAATGGACAGAGTGGTGAAGGGAGGCGAGGGGGGGGGGCAGGAGGGTAGGGATCTGAGCAGGGGACGTGTCACCACGCTGAGCTGCTCGTATCTACACTGAAGTTATATTCATGTTGGTGTGGGAAAGTTTACAGGTCAGAGGTAAAGTTGACCAACTGAAGCCTGCATCTGTATCTCTTCACTCAAAGTCACTGTAGGACTCAGGAGAGCACAACCACAATCCATCCATCCATCCATCCATCCATCCATCCATCCATCCATCCATCCATCCATCCATCACTTCATCGACCCATCCATCCATCCACCATTTGCGTGGTTCCAGGAGTCAAAATCTCAATCATTTTCTGAATAGAGACTTTGATTAGCAGCCATTATATTCTAACCGCCCAAGGTCGATTTACCACAAGCTACACGGGTGTAAAACAATGTTCTGTCCTCCTGTCAGAGCCACAGTTCAAACTGACATCACCTGTTAGGAAAACATGGGTTTTAATGGGATATGAAAGAGAGGAACTGTATCAGCCACAATCCTCAAGTCCCAATGAGTCGGCTATAATCAGACCGTTCAGCCTCACTACACTAGGTTACTAGACACTGTATGAAATGCTATATACTTACATATGAGACACAAACTATAATATATAACTAAACTATATTAACAATAAGGTTAAATCTGATAAGAAGTGCTGGAAGTTGTTGCAAAGGGATCAATGACAATGGTTTATGGGATGCTTGATTTGCTTCACTATTAAAATCCTGTTTTAGTCTTGTAAAATTTGCCTTATTTCAGAATATTAAGGTAAATTGTGAAAAATTCCCGACTGCACCACAATTCAATAGGTTCCTTCCTGTTCATTGCCTCATCACCACTATCACATTTGTTTCAGTTTAGTAATTTTCTGAGTAATACAGCTGACAAATAAACAAATTAAGAAATTAACAAGTGACAGCATTACCTCTTTGATACGGTTATTGATACAATATAGACCAAAAAGACAGAAAGTCAATTATTTGTTGGCCTGGATCAAATTAAAAACTCAGTGTCTGACCTTGTAAATCAATCAGGACTACAGGAATTGAGGCAAAACTGTTTGAAACAGTTTTCGATTTACAGTGTGTGTGTGTGTGTGTATGTGTGTGTGTGTGTGTGTGTGTGTGTGTGTGTGTGTGTATTTGCTGTAAGCAGTGGTGCCATGCAGCAGAGGCAACCGACCCCAGGCCCTGGAGATGCCAGCTATACCTGGCGGCAGAGTATCAACACAACACAACACGTGTCTGGATTGCAGCTGAGCCCATGGCCATTTCATGTGTATGGAAGATCTGTGTCTGTGTGTGTGTGTTTGTGTGTGTGTGTGTATATATACCAGAGCTGACTGCAACTGTGACCTACACTAGTGCGGATGGATGCACTGTATCATGAGGAAGAGTTCAATGTTCAATAATGCATGTTATGCAAACATGGCCAAAAGTAATGAATACACTGAAGCATAAAAACGTTGCTATTTGGGTTTACATTGTCCTCGAGGTGTAACTTGTGTCCTTGCACCTTTTAATATTGTATCTGTGTTAGATAAAACTACATTGTTGTTGTGTTAACAGAAGTATTTTAGATTTAAGAAGTTACAAAAAGGACAGAAAAAGCAATGGAAGAAGAAGATCTTCAACACTTTGATAACACAATACGAGGCCCCATTTTATACCCAGTGCAAAGCCGGACCAAGCACAACGCAAGTGGCTTTACTGGTTTCAGATCAACGTACTGGTTTCAAATAGAAGCTCTGTTTCAGCCACCGGTCCGTTTTTGGAGAAACAGGTGAACTGAAGTCAAGGCATCAGACACATTTGGTTCAAAGTAAAGTACAACAGGCGATTGTAATCTGTATTTAATTGTTATTTTACGGGCATATTATCATGGTAGTAATATGAGCGGGAGCACAACACACCTACACTCTGGTTCTGTAGCACATATCAGCTGCTTGAATGCTTTGACTTCGTGCATGAGCAAATCTGTTTCCTCTGCAGAGACGTGTCACTACCGAGAAAATCCAAACTTATGCCCGATCGAGGCTGTTAATGGCAATTTGTCTTGTTTATAAGGATTTTACACCCAAAACACACCCATGGTATCAATCTGCCATTAAACTGTTACAAATATTAAATATTAAAAGAGACCACTGTCTGTTTCATTGAGACGTCAACTGGAAATATCCAGAAACACACAGCGAGCAGGAAAGCGTAGAGTTCCAGGTCACAGAAGTTTCTGAGCTTTTAAGATCTCTCGGCCAACACAGTAATTCACATAACACTCGTTTGTATGGAGGGTGCTAAATCAATCTCCCCCATGTTAACAATTTTGTCGTCCTTTACAATCTGCGCCTCACTTCTTTCCAGTCCTCGCTCTCCTTCCTTCTCTCCCTCCTCCCAGCACTCGCCTCTCTCTCCCCCTCTCCTCTTTTCCTTTCCCTCTCCATCTTGACACAGTGCACTGAGCCTAATCGTGGATAATTGGGTGGGAGGGGCAGTGGGCCGGCCCTGCCTTTGTGTGCAAAGGGCAAGTGGTCAAGTTAATGGGGCCCTTGTGTCGAGCTGGGAACACTCTGTCTCTCTCTTTTTCTCTGTTCGATCACTCACTCGCCAGTCAATCTCCGTCTCTCAGTCAGCTTCTCCTTTCTTTCACGGGTGAAGCTTTTCCCCGCTGTTTCGATCTAGTTTCACCTCATTTCCAGCTGTCTCCCTTTCGCCTTTCCTTCCTGCCACTCAGTGTCTTTTCCCCATTTCTTTTCTCCTCTCTTCCTCTGTCTTCTTGTCTTTTTCAGCCTCTCTCTCTCTCTCTCTCTCTCTCTCTCTTTGCAGCTGTTTCTATTGCTTCTCTCCGTCTCTGCGGCAGAGTGTCGGGGAGGAGAGAACAGACCTTTTTAAAATATCAAAAGACAGATCAGGAGGCCTTGGCGGTGCCTCCCTTTCTACCAACTCTCCCTCCCTCCTCTCGCTGATAAACAGAAGAGTGAGCCCGCGGGATTATCCGACGCTGTGTACTGCCCTCCCTCCCTCCTTTATCCCTCTCTCTTTTCTCTCGCTGAAGGAGTGGACTGTTGACTGGTCTTGATATGTGTGTGTGAGCACTAAAGTGTGTGTATCTGTGTGTGTGTTACCTTGTCTGGCACCAGCTTAGCCCGCGGGAGGCCATTGTGTTTGAAAGACAGGCCACAGCCGATCTGGGCCTGAAGGAAACTTTATTAAATCAGTGAGCGTTTAACACTGGATTGTTAATAATGAAACACACAAGAAGCTTTGTCGAGCAGGTCAACAAAATAAGAGAGAAGACAGAAAATCAATTATCCCCAATGTGTTTTATTTTGTGATGCTGAAATATTATATAATTATTTACAATTTGAAAAGAAAAAAAAAAGAGTCCAAAGTTTCTTGAAGAAAAAGCTTTTATTTGTATTTATTCACAAAACACATCACTCAAGACTGCAAACTGCTCACAACCCACAGGTGGCGCTGACGCAGAGGGAATCTGATTTACTGACCAAAGAGTCACTATATGAGGCCATGTCCACACTATAGATAAATGGAAATATTTCAATTATAATTTCAGTTCAGTACATTATAAAAATGCAAAAGCGAATGCATTGGACAATGCACAGCACATTAAGGCCAGCGGCTTTAAAGCATATCACACGCGAGTTGTACCAAATTGTCTCTACTTGCGGCAAAATGCCACAAAGCCACTTGTGGCATAACACTTCTTTTGTGGTAAGCTGTGGAAAGAAAAGCCCAAAACCAGATCCTAATGGAAATCAGGACCAGTGTGGACATCGCCGGAAAACGACCAACAAATCAACGAGCTCTGTTTCACAACATCTCACAGCACAATGTCATAGATGTGTAGGAACAGAAGATTCCTGCAACACAGGATCTCTCTCCTGCCCTCATATTAACGTTATCAAATCCTTGTAAACACGTCTCTGAGTAACACCGAGGATCGGCAGCTCTTTGTCTCTCTGCTGACGTCACGGTGAGAAGTGCGGAGTCTCCTCACACACGGCACTTATATCACAACAAGAGGTGACAGCATCCTCGAGGCCCCGTTCAGACCCGGGACAAACACCCGTCCTGACAGATCCCATCACGCGTGGACAGCGCCACGATCGCCTGGTATTAAAATGTCTCCTATGACCACGTGTGATTGGAAACCCCGGTTCTCCGCTCTATATGCAAATAATCACATACCATCATTTCTGTATGAGGAGACCACGTGAAGCTGTTCTTACTCGGATTGAGATTGAAATCAATTTAACTGTCGCAGGTCAGAGGACGTCAGCTGAGTCGACACTCGCGGTTCGACTGATCAGACGTGTTTCTGGAGCTGACCACTCAGGACGGGTGTTGATAGCAGGTCTGAACGGGACATGACAACAGCTTATGTGTTAAACAGGGGGGACATTTTTGTCGATGTCCCAAGAAGCAGTGATGCAGACGTCACAGTAAACGTGGCGTCGCTGTTAGCTGTGGTGATTGTCACACCGGACAGTGATGGAGTCTCACAGTCACAGTCGGGATGGTATTCATACAGCATGTTAGCCCACAGGTATCAAAGGTATCCAGCTAACTGCATTACAGATAACAAAATGTAGTTAAATACTCTTCTGAACCTTTGCAAAGCAATTTAAGTCGTCAAAGCTTCGAGAGCGCTGATAAAACTGGATTAATTTACCTTTCAGAGCAGGAACACGGAGGGAACACTGCTCTTTACTGGAGGTGGATTATTCTTTTTCTATTACATGAGACACGTAAACACCAGCCACTGGGAGATACTGCATAGCTTCTCGGCTGTCGTGTACAGCGTGGATCACAGTGAAATGTGGAAACAGCTGACCAGTGATAGGTACAACTTCAGGCTTGAGTGACCGGCTAACGCTGGGCATGTTTCTCAATAACACTTCAGAGAAGAGGGCGGTGAACGCAAGGGACCTGAGTAAAACTGCGTTGATCGGAAAAAAAAATGGCCAACAGAGGATCGAGAGTCGGTCTCTGATGTGTAAACTTTTTTAATCTCGAGATTGTTGGACTTTGAAACGAAGGTATTTTATAAATTTGAAATCATATATTCGTCCTGCATGTCCACTGATGATGGCTGCTTGTTCTATTTAATATTGTTGATTTTACATTCATACTGAAAATGTTTTTGCAACCTATTTTAATATCCTTGTGGTAACAGATACTGGGTGGCTGCACTTTAGTAAATTTATGATTTCTTTTATCTGTGTAGTAGCAGGAAGAATACTGTAGTATTCCTTTTCCCTCTTTCTGGAGAGATAACATGAGAAACAGAAAGAAACCGTCACACAAAGAATGTTAAGTCTTAATCAATAACAAATGAACAAACCATTAAACGATTATGTATCAATTTGTCATCATATGAATTGTCAGTATACCATATGTAGTCATTTTAAATAGGTGTGGCTAAGCATGAACGTGGAGCACAATGCTTCAGTCACAGCAGAAAAGAGGTAAGAGACCATCGGAGAGGTCTGCATGAGAAATATCAGAAACAGAAACAGACCTGATGCACAGAAATCTTTCTCTGTGCATCAGGTCTTAGACCTTTTTAATCTATTCCACAGTATCAGGGTCACTTTTCAATAAATGCGAGGAGTGAGGAGTCACATGTGCACGTATTCTGTCTCTCTTTAAAAACACACACACGCTACCTGAAGGTGGTTCGGACTCTGAGCTTCCACCAGCGCGTCACAAACCCTTTTAATAAACCTTGTTGATCTAAACACTGACCTCTGACTGAGGGAATGAGTTGTGTTACGAGGAATACAAGTGGGAGATGTAGGGAACCGGGAGGAATAAAGGAAACTGTGAACGGCTCCTCAGGCTGTGATGGTGAATGTATCGGAGCTGGGGGCCACAAACACAGTGACAGGGTTGATCCCACCTGGTCAACTGACTGAATGACTGACCCCTCATCAGTAGGAATGACTGAGGCTACATCAACACTTCTAAGTTTTTTGAGTTTAATGTCTGTCGTCCACACTATACTCTGCTGGCCCTGGTGAGAAGAAGAATGAGACTGTGTTGTAGTCTTTCTTTTCACACATATTGTTGTAAACACATAGGAGTGTGAATGTAGCCTGAGGTTAAGCCAGTGACACTGATTATTTAAAAATGACCGAACAAACTGATTGGCTTGTTGGTTGTGTTGGTGACCGACTGCTTCACCTTCCTGGACGGCTGATTAACCAAATGGTTGAGTGACACATGGCAGATGGTTAGAACTGTTATGAACAGATATGGATGTGCTCAACTCTTCCTCTTCCTCCTCACACACAGTAAATGTTCCTCACCAACACTTCACACTACAAAACAAACACACTCAATTATTAATATAAATTCTCTCAGTGGCCGACGTATATATAAAACTCAAATACAACTTGATTTGTTTGACTCGACACCGAGACAAACGCAGCCCCAGTGTTTTTTCTAATACTGGTCCTCAGACCTCATTGTGTCCTCTGTGGTGTCAGTGTGGGACTGGTTGGACACTGGGGCTGACTGGTTTCACACAGAGAGGCTGACCGGTCCTTTGGTCAGCGTGAGGAGGAGAGGATAATGGATGTTCTCGTCATAGGCTTCTTTCCCTTCTCTCTGCATCTGGGAAACACAAAACACGGAAATCCTCAACTTCAAAGACTCCACAAAAGATTTATAATTTTGGATTCAACCAGATAGAACCTTTAAATGTAAAGAATCACATTTAGTAAAGTGTTTTCTATCATTCTGAGTAAGTCACAATATATCAAATAACAAGAGTGATTTGATTAAATAAACTTAAACCTATATTGATATACACATTAAACACACAATCTATTTAATTAAATCACCCATTCTTATATATATAAAATCATCACAAAGCACTGCAGTAGTGTGTGCATTGGTGACATTAACAATTATTTTTATAATTGATTTAGTTATTATCTCCTCCAGGATGTTGTGTTTTCACCCCAGTCTGCTTGTTGGTTTTTAGGAAGGATTATAAAAAAAGGCTTGACGAATAACCATGAAACTTAATGGGAGGAAGCAGAATGAGCCAGTAAAAAAACATCAAATGGGTTTGTCAATATTTCCCTAATTTCTCAGAGAAATAATTCTTGGATCTTGATGAAAAAGATATCGAGGCTCATGCCCATCTTTTTTAGAGGACTGATATTTATGAGTGGGTGCAACCTGATGCCGATCGATATAAATATCCAGATGTAGTGAATTTAAGTGTTGTCTGATAAGGGCCTGGTGGGCCTTGAGGCATGAACCCTGCTGCCCCTCTAAGTTTATTAAAAAGTTGAATAAAGACACAACTTCACAAAATAGTGAAAATCTCACATTATAACAACCCACAGCTTCAAGTTCAGTTGTAAAGTTGTTCATGTGCAGCAAGAAAAAAATCCTGATATTTGAGACAACAGAACTGCATGAAAACGATTAATTGATTATGAAAATAGTTGCTGATTATTTACTCACTAATTGTTCCACTTCTAGTGTGCACACCCCTGCAACAACACACAAACACACACACACAGCTGTGTGGGGTGTTCATGTTGTGCCCTTCTAAGCAGACTTGGCAGGTTGGGTATGCACTCACTAATCAGCTCGCTCAGCGTCTCGCCAAATGATCAGAGACTTATGAAAGTGAGTTTAGTGGTTCTGCTCATGTGAGAGTGTGTGATTGTCAGTCTTTATCAGTGTGTGTGTGTGCGCGTGTGTACGTCTGTGTGTGTGTGGTGAGAGCAAGACAGTGCAGGACTGTGTGAAAAGGTTTCTTCACAACAAACAGAAACTCAGACTGACCCTCAGTCCACTTCCGTCAGCGGCTTCCAGGTTCTGTGCTAGTGATCCTCCCTCCACCTCAACCTTCTTACATGAGGACTGTGAACTGTTCTCCCAGCAAATTAGGTCAGATTCTTTTCTCTCGCTAATAACACTCTGGGTTTGCAGTTGTTCTAGTTTTAATCAAATGTTTCCACGAGTGAAATAACAACTTTTAAGTATTTTAATGCAGAATTTAATTGTTAATTTGAACTAACTTCCATTCAAAAAAAAGAAAGACATCTAGTTTTGGCAATCTTTGCATGTCCCCTGATTTAATCAGCTGCATTAAGACGTGTACACAAATGAACAGGACGTGTGGATGTACAGTTTTTGTCTAACTATCACACGTTTGAAATGACTGGGGAATGTGGAGCTTCCTTTGGTTTGGTGTTGCTCAGGCTGGCATTAAAACTGCATGAAAAAAACTCAGCCCCCCTATTCATTTCAAAGAGACGACTATGTTGACACAGCCGGGCTGCCAACACAGAGGGGGGGGGGGGGGGGGGGGGAAGTCCAGTCAAATTTATTCATAGAGCAAATTTAAGAACAAACGCTTGATCTAAGGGCTTAGTAAGGAAATCCAAAATACACTTAGACAATTAAAACACATATAAACAGATCTAACAGAGACAATTTAAATTGAATTCATCATCAATCAACATTTAACCTGGTTCAACTTTTGCTGCATCTCATGCTACATCTGTTTTAACTGGAAAACGCCTCAACTCTGCCAAACAACTGTCTTTAGCCTCGTTACCAGTGTTCGGACACACATGGATAAACAATTAAACGTGTTGCTTCCCACATCTCCTCCTCAGAAAGTGAGTGATCTCCTCCTCGCCATCATCTCTCCTGTTCCTACACCTCCTCCTCCAAAGTGAGTGATGTCCTCCTCTACACCATCTCTCCTGTTCCACACCTCCTCCTGAGAAAGTGAGATATCTCCTCCTCGCTATCATCTCTCCTGTTCCTACACCTCCTCCTCCAAAGCGGGTGATCTCCTCCTCTATATCATCTCTCCTGTTCCACACCTCCTCCTGAGAAAGTGAGATATCTCCTCCTCGCTATCATCTCTCCTGTTCCTACACCTCCTCCTCCAAAGTGAGTGATCTCCTTCTCTACACCATCTCTCCTGTTCCACACCTCCTCCTGAGAAAGTGAGGGATCTCCTCCTCTACATCATCTCTCCTGTTCCCACACCTCCTCCTGACAAAGTGAGTGATCTCCTCCTCTACATCATCTCTCCTGTTTCCCCTCCTCCTCCTGAGAAAGTGAGATATCTCCTCCTCTACATCATCTCTCCTGTTCCCACACCTCCTCCTGAGAAAGTGAGTGATCTCCTCCTCTACATCATGTCTCCTGTTCCCACACCTCCTCCTGAGAAAGTGAGGGATCTCCTCCTCGCCATCATCTCTCCTGTTCCTACACCTCCTCCTGAGAAAGTGAGTGATCTCCTCCTCTACATCATCTCTCCTGTTCCCACACCTCCTCCTGAGAAAGTGAGTGATCTCCTCCTCTACATCATGTCTCCTGTTCCCACACCTCCTCCTGGGAAAGTGAGGGATCTCCTCCTCTACATCATCTCTCCTCATTCAGCCTTATTTCCCTCGTGTTTCTGCCCATGTAGCTGAATATGAACGAGGTGCTCGTGTCGGCCTCCCTCAATCGGTCCCTCCCTTTCTCCCCAAGTGCCCTTCATGTGTGTTATCTTCCTGTGGCCATCCCTGCAGGCACCGACCAGTGGTTGAACCTGTGACCCTCCGGGAGAGAGAGAGAGGGAGAGAGAGGGAGAGAGAGAGAGGGAGAGCAGACAGCCCAGGGGGTGGTTGGGCGTGGAGGGGCAGCTGCCTGCCCCCTGTGCTAAGCCTGCTATGGGGACCATGGCCAGCATTCACATTCAAATTCTACCAGGCGGAAGGAGCGAGGAGCGATAGATGGAGGGATGGAGGGATAGAGAGGCGGAGGGGTGGGAAGGTGGTTGGGGGGGGGTGGACTTAACGCGGTGAGGGCTGAGAGCTCGCAGAGGTGAAAAGTTTAACAAGCAAAGCTGTTCCTCCTGATCGCAGGCTGCCTAATCAGCTTCATGGGTGGCTGGCTAAATCGGCTCTCAACCCGACCCCCTAACCCCCCCCCCCCCCCCCCCCCCCCTACAATCTTTCCTTTTTTTTCCGAGGTGCAAACCATTTATTTCGTTGCCACTTCTGCTCCATCCTCTGTCTCCCTCTCCTCTCATTCCGCCTCTGCGGTTCTCTGCCTCCTGCTTTTTCTCGTTTATTCCTGCCCCGCTTGCGTAGACAGGGGAGAAAGTGAACAAGGTGGAAAAAAGAGTGAGAGGAGGAGGGTGGGTGGAGGGGGGTGCCCGAGACAAGGGAGGGACGGATGAACCGGATGTCTGGGGTCTCTCTCGGCAGGATTAGGAAACAGAGAATGAGGGATTGGGTGGATGGAGAGATGAGTAGAGGAAGGGATAGAGGGACAGGCTTGAATAAATAGAGAAGTGGGTCGTGATGTAGGAAATGGGGAGATAGAGGGGAGGGGAGGGGAGGGAGGAGAGAGAGGGGTGAGGGAAGATATGTCGGAGAATGGAGGAGGAGGAGGGAGGCAGAAAGAAGTAGAGTATGAGTGCATGGACACAGTGGGGATACTATTAATGCATGTGGGAGAGACGGGGGATCCGCACATGTGCACACACACACACACACACACACACTCTCCCTTATGTGTGTGTGTGTGTGTGTGTGTGTGTGTTTGAGAGAAATTAAAATTCATGACTCTCTCTTCACAACCATTTGAGTAACAAGATTAAGATGGCGGGTTAGAAAATAGCGCTGGCATTATCAGGCTGCTTGCAGTCCCTCCAGCTGCTTGCCTCTCTATTCCACAACAGTGGGGATAAGAGGATAACGCGCTAGCCCTGTCTGCCCGTCCCAGCACACGCTTTACACACACACACACACTCACAAACACACACACAGACACACACAAATACAAACACACACCGTTCTTAGACACACCACCGCTGCTCATCGGGCCGCCTGCTGCCGGCAGTCCCTCGAGTGTTTGTGTCAGGGAGCAAAAGTTTGTGTGTGTGTGTGTGAAAAACTGCAGAGCTGGAGGTCTGGAGATGGGTTGAGAGAAAAAACCTCCACACTCTCTGTTTTTGCACACGTGGAAAAGCAAACGCTGAGATGAGCGGCGTGTTCTGAACAAAATGAAATGTGGTTGTGTGTCGATTCTGGCACAGTGAGGAATGCCGGCGAAGCCACAGCTACAGCAGCCGCGTGTACGTTTGTTTAACAGCGTCTGTGCCAGATGATGGAGCCTGTGAGTCGCTGAGGGAGCATGAAAAGAAATGAACTCGGCCAAAATGACACACGTGGAAACTCCGGCGGCTACATGATGGTGTTGCACGGCTGCAGGTGCTCGAGTTTCCAGAGGAGCCGACGGATTCCTTGACAAAAACTGGGAGATGTTTAATCTTTAATACTAGTTATGTTATCACTTATCTTCTCTAATCTTATCATTTAACCCTGTTGAACCAAGTTGTCAAAAATATTTGAGCTACATTTTGTTTTTGATCCCATTTATAGAATCCCGTCCTAGCTAGATTCTGTAGTAATTAGTAATTATGACATTTCTATAGCAAAACTAATATCTTTTCAAATATTTTCTTACATTATTTGAAATTACTGATCAAATTAACAGATTTATGATAAAATATATATAATAACAATAAATCATAGATTTGTATAATATATTCATAACATATTTCATAAGATTTAAGTATATAAAAGAAAACGTTTCTTAAAATTTAATTAGAACGATGCAGTGACAGTAAAAAGTGAATTTAGTTTAACAGTGAGTATTTTCTTAAACTGTTTCTCAGTACAAAACAAAACAACAGAGGCTTTTCAGTTTCTTCTCAGTCAGTGAACATGTGTTTCTGGAGAACAGGATTCAAAACAATCTTTGATTGTTTTAAGCCGCGGTGAAAGAAAATCCATAGTGTGTGTTCTGCTGTCGGGTCTGATGTGCATTTTCTTGGTCCAGCCACTGAAAGTAAATATAGCTGAAGGAAGCTAATCTGGGGTGTAAATGAGCAGCAGCTGCTCATTTGGAAGTGTGTATGTGTGTGTGTGTGTGTGTGTGTGTGTGTGTGTGTGTGTGTGTGTGTGCATGGTGGCAGTGAATGTTTCGCTGTGATATCATCATGTGGTGTGTGTGTGTGTTTGTGTATAATGTCTAGCCAATATGCTGTCTGAGTGATGTCTGGTCTGTGTGGGATTGCGATATAGCTTGTTTCTTAGCTGTGTGCACAGTGTGTGTGTGTGTCTAGATTGGTCAGTCAGGCACAGGCACACACACACACACAAACTCACACAGGGGTTGTTCCGTGTTCATCAGAAGATAAGCAGAGGCGACTTAATCACCTTCAGTTGTGAGGGGGGCACCACTTCAACTTGTCCTCATATCCGAGTGCAGCACCTGACCCCGCTGTTTGTGTGTCTGTGCGCGACCGTGTGTGTTACTGAGATGGAAGTGTGCATTTCAAAAAGTGAGCTGACTGGTTTGACAATCCCGCCGCACACCCAAAAAAAGAAGAAGAAGAAGAAGAAAAAAAAAGAAACGGCCTAATTTCAGGGTGATTTTTTAGAACCCCCCCCATCAATATTGTTCTGAATTTATTCCCCTGTTCACACTGCAGTCATTATGTTGTCAAGCAACTCTCATCACTAAAACAGGTCTGAGTGGCAATTTTCCCGAGTGGCTGAGGTGCTGAACCATTAGAATTATCCAGTGACTGTATTCTGTGGCCTTGAGGCCTAATCAATTCTCTCAGCAGCTTTATTCAAACAAAGTTATATTTCTTTTAAAATCAGAGGCAATCACAGCATCCACTTTACTACTACAGATCCCACTTGTTTCTTTCCTTCCCTCTTAACTCCTGACTCTCTCCTCTAACCTTCCTTTCTTCTCTCTTTCTAAGTCATGTATTTTTTTTTTTATTGTTCTTTTTCTATACTCTACTGCTCTTCTTGTGCTGCTTCCATTGCAAGATCGAACCCGGTTTTCCAGTATTTTGTCCTTGTCCGTGTTTAGGAGGAGATTCATTCCCCTGAAATGTGTTCTCCAGTGACATGAGGAGGTCTGGGTGGACGAGTGGCCTCAGATATCAGGATCCGAGTCCTACTTCCCACGTGGTCTTTGGTTTAGGCTACTTGAAAACCTTTTTGGCTATTCAAAAAAATCCTGGTTTAATACATAATAAATACATTTAATAGAAGCTTAACAAAATATTTTTGTCTGCTAAAGCATAACCGTAACAAGACTAGGTCAAAACCTGGGCTTTGTTTGGTAGATATGTGAAATTGTGAGATAACTGAAAACTGAAATAGTCTAATTAGAGTATTCACAACGTCTTTTTGTCCTTTTCAACATTCATCCTGGTGTCAGACGATTGCTTTTTTTCTGTTTGGCTTCTCTCTTACTTTTCGTTAATGTTTTATTGTTTGGAGGAAAGTTAGAAGTGTCATTCAGACAGCGTCATTGTCCAGACTTCCACAAAGTCAGCACACAACTGGAGTTTCCTCCTGCATGTTCTCATCTACTGGAGATGTATGGTTTGGTGTATAGGACGGATTCTCAGCAGGTTGCTCTCCAGAAAATGAGCTGTCGGGGGAAACGTCCATGTAACGTCTGGCTCAACTGATTCAGTCACTTGCATTCACACACACAGCTCCTCTGGAAAATGTCTAGAACATTTCCAGTGTCACGGTGCATGACCTCTGTCTGAGTACCAGACTCCTGCTCCGCCCCTGTGCCTCTGACTGAACACAGTGGACACAGAGGGACGTGTGCTGAGGTGAGGTTTGTCCGGAAAGCAGCTTGATTTGTCGCTGTACTTTTTGAAAAAGAAATTCGCTCAAGTGGAGTGAAAATTCGGTAAATGTAGCGACAAATACTTTAAGTTGACAACGGTGCCTGAAAACACCCCCTGCTGACTGCTTCATTTCTAACGTGCAAGATGCAACACTGGTAAGACAGTGAGGTGATGGAGTTTCTCAGTTTCTAGCGTCATGACCTCAAACATGATGCACCGGAAAAAAAACCCTCTACTGGTAATGGGTAAAAAGACATTTGCCTTTTTGGGGCACGGTTATCTGCATTAAAAAAATGCTTCTACACGTTACTTTGGATGTGAAATAAATAAAAGAAGTATCAGTCAGTCCCTACTTCTACTTTTTTCACTATTTTTTAACAGAAAAGAACTTTTTGCACATTTGTGTTTATGTACAAACAGATTTTTACTTGTGCAATCCTTTCCCTCTGCAATTTACCTATAACATTTCATACAAACCACTACAGGATAAAGGTGTTATTAATGTACATACTCAGCATTTTTCTATTAAAATGCCTATTTCCTGTCATACCTGAATTTCTCCCGGTGTGTGGATCAATTACGTTTTTATCTTATTGTATCTTAATTAACAACATGTCATGAGTCAGGGTGAGAGGACAGTGTCCACCGCCGCTGCCCCTGCAGTGCGAGAGGCCGCCTGTAGTTTGAAGGGGTCACTGGTGGAACGTGTGAGTGATCGTTCATGTCAAACATAAAGAGGGATAAATATAACAGAGCGAAGTCGAGAAGCAGTGAGATTTTTTTCCTCCTGGAGGTTAAAGCAATTTAACAGGCTTTTTAATGGCCGGTCTGTCCAATTGTCCCACCAGTGTAGGTGAACATGTGTGAACCAATTGAGCCCGCTCCGTGCTGTCCTGTTCTTCTGTAGCTGTGTGTGTAATGGAGATAACAGCTGGACTCCACTTCTTTTATGACTGCCTGCTCGTGGGCTCTCTGCCGCTCTTTTTCTCTTTTTCACTCGGCTTTTTTGTCTCTCTCTCTCTCTGTCTTCCTTCTCTCTCTCTATCTCTCACATTGTGAAGTTAAGGCAGCTTGTTTTTACTCCAGCGTGTCTCACAAACTGTTTTACTTTCACACAGAGATCCTTCTGGAAAAGACAATAAAATAACAGAGCTGATTTACACTGAACCAGTGTAAATCAGTGTAAACCCCCCCCCCCCCCCCCCTCCAGTGTGATTCAAAATAGGATGACGTCACTCTGGAACCAGAGGTTTGACGAGTGACACGTTAGCATCAGTGTCCTGTGCCTCCTCTCTGTTTTACACAGGTTCTTGACTACTACTCTAACACATAGAGGCCTGACAACAAACTTTCATACAGAGCGGTGAAGCAGAGTGAAGAATCTGCATGAAAGAGGCTTTAGCATCAAACGAGAGAACAACTAACGAGTGTGTGTTACGTGACCTGGATTGTTTTTTGGTTCCTTTATTAAATAGCATTTTCTAGACTGCAACTGAATTGCAGTAACTGGCTTTTATCCGTTTTATGGCAGGTCCATTATGATAAGATGCTCACAGAATATTTGCCACTGTCAAAGTTCAACAGAGGCAAATTAATTAAATGCATTTTGTGTCTGGTTTCTTAACCTGGAGGCTGTAACCCTCGGATAAAACCGTGTCCTCCAGTCTGCGGGGGGAGAAATGATTACAGTGGCCGATCACCTCTCTCAACAAATATATGGCATGAAATTATAATATAAAGGAAGATTTACAAAAGAATACGAATCTGGGCTTTAATTTCCAAACTGGTGGCTGAAAAGTGCAGAAAGGACTTTCTTAAAACCTAAAAAACAAGCAGTTGGGGATCACGTAGTATTTTATTCTTACCTTAGTTACAAAAGCTTTACCTGTATATCAACTCTTGATGAAATGACACTGGGGATTTGGATTTAATTACACATTTCCCTGCATGGAAGTCTCTCGTACACTGCAGGTGTGTATCCTTGTTACCTTTAGGTGAACTTCCCAGACCTGAGCGTCGTACTGCTGGTGCTGCTGGACGCAGAGTCCGGCCTGTTGGGCCAACTGACAGAACAGCCTCAGGGTGTCCCCTCGCAGCGGAGCGAGGACCACCGCCGTGCCCTGGGGACCAAACCACAGGAAGCTGAGTGACTGCACCAGTGTGATGAGTGATATGGTGTCGAAAACATTTGTTGTTTAACTTTGTAAAACACAGTTTTTTTTTTACCAGGCATATATTATGTGATTAAACAAAAATAATTAAGCTCTGCTAATCCAATCAACCCTGGAATTATGACAGCAGCACACATTTAGGTGTGAATTTGTCTACTCATGAATTGACTTGTTTGGGTGTTGGTGTTTGTGTCTATGCGAGTGTGTGTGTGTGTCTGTGTGTGTGTGTGAGAGGGAGAGAGAGAGAGAGAAAGACAGTGTGTGTGCATCACAGATGTCCTGGAAACACTAAGAGGATTACCAAGAGGTTCAAAGTTTCTTTGAAATCCTTCAGCTTTCAGTTTTATTTCATGCTGATCGTGTTATTATTGTTTTAATTAAATGGAGCGGGGATGCTCACACAAACACGCACGCACACACACACACACACACATAGAAATAAATGACACAATACACGCTCAAAGAACACAAGCGCAGTGAGAACAGCAGGATCACCGGGTTTGACAGATGATTTTACATCTGTACATCCAGTACCCCCCCCCCCCCCCCCCCCTTCTAACAAAACATTGAAAAACCAAACAAACAGACCAAATTCCTCCCGGCACTAATCAGCTGATTAAGGGGGATCCAGCCCACCGGATGGACCACCTTTGTCAGAAAACAACAAATTAGTGCCATTAGATGGGAGAATTAATTGTTGCTTTGTTAATTGTTTAATCAGCTTAGCGAATTATTAAATATTTGCCGACGCTTGTTGTGGCAGCGACAGTCTGATGGCCGACACTCAAATCATATTAGCCCCCGAATTATCTCTCCGCTGGATTAAAGCGAGGGAGAGACATGAAGAGACTTAACACACAGATGTACAACAATGGCCAGATGTCATATCCGTGGTTGGACCACATCAGCTCGTTGTATTAAACTGCAACCGAGACACACGCTGTCACACTGCACGTGTCTGAGGAACCGTGTGTGTGTGTGTCAACACTGGAAACAAGTTTGATTTAATATAAATAATACAATAATTTATAGTTTTTAGTTAAGTGAGCAGGCAGTTTTTAGAGGGACTATGTTTCTGTAGGAAGTAGTTCTGGTATAAACATGGACAGTGTTTATGAAACTGGAGGTTTCTGATTAATCTTTCATAATTTTACTTGTTTCGTTTGGTTTATGCTTTGATTCATTTCTCCTCTGCCTCCTTTTTCCATCTCCATCCCACTCTCCGCTCTACCCTTCTCCCTTCCATCCATCTCTTTTCTCCTTCTTCCTCCCCTCCGCCCTCCCCTTTCTCCTTCTTCTCCCGTATCTCCTTCAGGGCCATTTTCATCTCTTTTTCATAAACAGATATTCGCTAACACCACTCTGGCCTCTGTACTCAAAATGCAACCCCCCTTCCCTGAGATGAATATAAATCTCAACCCTATCTCTTCCAGCCTTTTGCTTTCTTCCCTCCCGCTTGCTTTGGCTGTCACAGCAGGGGGTCTTATCGTGGGGCCAAAAGGGAGAAGTTGCCTCGGATTTGTGATTAAGGAAAAAGGCATGAAAGAGAGAGATGGAGATCAGAGCGATGCATTCAAGTCGCTCATAATAAGCATTAAAGAATTACATGATATTAATCCTATCAGACCATTAATGTGTATAGGGTTTGGGGCGAGGCTTAATTATGACTCAGAAGAGAGCACGGGGATAAGGAGAGATATATACAGTAGAAACAGAGAGGCAAACACACACACGCACACACACACACACACACACACACACACACACACACACACACACACACACACACACACACACACACACACACACACACACACACACACACACACACACACACACACACACACACACACACACACACACACACACACACACACACACACACACACACACACACACTTACGTTGGGCTGCAGTAATCTCCTTATAGCATCAACCAGGCTGGCTCTGTACTGGTCGAGGAACAAACTGGATGGGGAGAGGGAGAGTCAGGTTAGAATGCATTCCTACGATAGAAGCTCCAGATAAAGCAGGGGGCTATTTATTTTCTTTTGTTTACAAATAAATCCACTGACAGGAAGCAGAGAAAAACAATTTGCATGAGTAAGATGCTCCCTCGTTTTTTTGTTTACGTTCGAGTTTCCCCGTGTGCCTTGGCACCGAGAGGACTGCAGAGAATACCAGAAAAAGACACAATTGCCCACAGAACACTCACAAAACACACACACGCACACACACAAATATGCACATTATATGCAACCACACACGCACTTTTACTGAGATACTTCAAAGTGCTTCAAAGCACCTTGGATTTGTGGAATTAATACCTTGAATGTGTTACTCGCTCTGTAGTTAATATGAAGATATAAGAACAAAAAACTGCAATTTTTCTCATTGCACATTAAACATAATTGTACTGTAACTTTTATGTGAGTCTGTTGGAGACCTTGTGTCGCTTTCATCACAGGGAGTTAGACCGATTGGGCATGTGCTGTATGTTTGTGAAGCCCCACACATAATGTGATAAGCACATTTATATAATTGAGAAGCCAATTATTCTTATAATTTGCTGCAAAGGTACGATCGGGATGTTCTGTTACACTTAATATCCAAACAGGATCAACGAATCTTTTCTCCTTTATTCCAAAATGATTCAGCCTAAAGTTTTATTTTCAATCCACTTGAGACCTTAGAGAGTTTTGCAATGATGATTGAAATGATGGGTTGAATGAATACACGGGTGATAGTTCACTCTACTCATTAAATCAAGTTGTGAAAGGAACACAACTGTCAAATGAAATGTAACTTCCCATCATTCATTGCTTTACAGTTAAAACTCTCCAAAAAAGCCTTTTTGTAAATTGAATAGAAAAGACATGATGTACACTTGATAAAAGTCCATAATGCAAACACAGCATTGTTGCTTCTTTTCTTAATAAAAAAAAATATTATGACCACAGTGACATTTGGAGGAAGATTCAGTCTCTGCAGCTTCATGTCAAACGAATCACTATTTCAAAACTCTTTCAAATGAATTCATGGCAATGAAAGGATAAGATTGTTCATCAGAATAAACAGTTTACTAAAGTTATTGACATAAGTTTACTGAGCTTTTCTTCAGATCACTGAACTCATTTCATTTTCAAAAACCATTCTCCAAAGGGTCTGACTTATTATTTAGTTAAATAAACTAAAAACATTTAATTATTCTTAATTGTTAAATTTAAATTTCAAGGAAGTGCATCCTAAAATAATTCATATTCTAAAAGCTGATTTTACGTAACAGTGGGGTGGGCAATCACTCCGTTCTGGGGGGGATGGAGATTGGTTCAACACACACACACACACTAACACAAATCTGATCATCACACCTGTCATGTGTTCACAAAGACAAAAATCAATCCATTATGCACATAAGTAGTGCATTGTGTGAGTGTGTGTGTGTGTGTGTGTGCACCTATTTATCACAGATGAGAGTGGAGTAATTTGACTAAAATGCAACAATACAGAGCAGATTTGACATAATCCCAAACATCCGTCCAGTGGAGTGGCAATCTGGACGCATGTTTCCAATCAGTGCTTCTGACCTTTCCTCATTGAAAACCCTCTGATCCCAGACAGGAGGCAGCTTCTCCTCACAGCCTACACTGACATGTTTTTTCCATACGACATATAAACGTAGATCTTTAAAAAAAACGAACTACAAAGCTCTTCAGGACAATAGTGAAACCAGGATGTGTGCAGGTACGTGTTGAGTTTATTATTCTTTCTGAGGGGCAACGTTTATTTGGCTTGAAAGGTGAGAGGTTTGTGTTTGGTTTATTTTGCCACAGACACCAGTTCACAGGGGGAAAGCTAATTACAACAAGGAAGTGAGGTAGTTGGGTGTAGGCAGCAGCTGGAACACACACACAAACAAACACAGACACACACACACAGGGCAAGGGAAGGACAGTGTGTCATGCAGAGGGCAACAGCTCAAGTCTCAGGCAAGATTTTCCCTAAACATGTTACAGTCAATATACCTCAAGACCATTTAAGAAAGAAAACTGGGCGAGTGGTGAGGTCCACCTTGTACAGGTCGCTAGCATACTAAATGAAAATATATATAATCTATTATATCAAAATTTAAAAGGATATAATATATATATATATCGATATTAACACTTGTTGTGGCAGTGAGAGATAAAGGTGTAAGAGGTAAGTTTAATAAAATCATGCATTTTATGTTGATCTGATTATTGCAACCCCCAGAAAATGAGTAATTGTTTTTAGCTCTGGCTCAGATTAAAAAACATATCATGAAAGATATTTTTTTTGCTGTTATAGAAGAAAATAACTTAAATTGGTAGATAAACATGTCCTTCAGCTGTGAGTAGCATCATCATAACAATCATCTGACATCCTATGGCACACCATAAAGATCAAGAGATATAATTGTAATATAGGAAAGAAGGCAAATGAAATATATTTGTATATTGCTTTACATCATTGAAAAAACATACATTATTATAATATAATTAATGGTTCTTTATAGGGGAAAAGGTCCCCCCCCCCCCGATGTAGATAATAGACTCAGAGGAATGTTTCACCTTCTGTTAAACCGTCTGTCTGAGGTTTATTGTTTTGTCACATGAACACCGTGAGTGGTCTTCCCCTTTAAGGTCACCTCGAACGCCCTCAGACCGCCGGAGGCCTATTGTCTCACGCTGACCCCCCCCCCCCACCCAGGACAGCCCGGCGAACTCTAGTCAAAACGGCCCGGGGGTCAAAGGGCACGACATGGGCGTGAGTGAGCGTGCGAGTGAGCGCGAGCATCACTGCTATATTCGTCTCCTTAGACACATACGTGAACGTACAGGAAGTTGTCAAAGGGTGAGACCCTGGACACACATGACATCATCTACTTAGTTCTTCAAGAGGAAATTATACATTCAATTGCATCACACAGTGTATTTCAGGTTTTGTGTGGGTTATATTCTAGTATTTGAATTTATTTGTAGTATTTTCCCACTGTACTGTGCCTTAAGAGAGTATTTAAATAATATACAGCTCATTTCTGTCTGATTATTTATCTTTATCTATTCACGAAAGTCACCATAACTACTTGTGTCGTTGCCAAAACAAGACTAAGCCACTTAGAAACTGAAATAGCAACACAACCTTGCGATTGTGTAAACATATAGAAACACAGCAAAGCACGCACACAGTAAATACAGAGCGACTGGAGTGCAGTGCAGTGAGTGTGTTAACCTGGACCTCTTAAAGAGACAATTAATACGACAACTGTCACACACACTGGTTTCACTCCATCATCCTATTACAGACTATGCAAGAGAGTGTGTGGGTGTGTGTAGTTGAATGTGTCACTTTCTTTGACTGTGACTTCCACATTTCTTAGCGTTGAATGCCTCTCACACTCACCGTGGTTAAGTGGCTGAGCACCCTGTGGCTGTTTTGTTCATAATTTCTCAATCTGATCTAAAGTCAAAGAGCAGAGCGTTCAGATCCACTATCAGCTTTTTGTTGCCTAAAAATGCAGATTCACAACAACTCTGAATACTCAGCTCCGACATGAATGAGACGTGAGCAGCGGAAGTTGTGACATGTTGATCGAATATTTCTCGCTGGAACTATTAAGCTCTCGATGTTATGAAAGGCTCTGCATGTTTTTTTTTCTAATTTGGCATCTTCAATTATTTGAATCTTTATTTGAGTCCGTTTTATAGAAAGAAAAATAATTTTCTCGCTCATTAAGCTTGATGAAAATGTTCTATAGACCTGTGATGGGAATTCAGTTGGTGTTAATGTGGAGAGTTGACACCGGTTCATTAGGGAAACAAAAGGAAAACAAAGTAATGCGGTTCTTAAAGATGTGATGTGATTGAGACGGGGAAAAAACTAAAACTCACAAGATAAATTTAGACAAAGTTGAGTTATTATGAATTTAGCCTCTTAACCTTAAATAAAATTGTGAAATTCTCTTTGTTTGAAACTTGTTGAAACCCTTTTGGATAATGTCGCATAAAAGACTAGGTGGTTTTAGACCTTTTAATATAGAATAGTTATGTCTTTAAACATATTGAAAACATTGTTGTTGCTTGATTCATCCATCAGGTACATGTGTTTATTGTTTCGACAGATTTCTGACCTTCTGTCTAGGATGGTTTAATTGTGACAAATTATACATTAAGTGTTTTAAATGTTTTTGTGTATTTCTTTTTGTGTGTTTGTAACAGTTATTTGTCCAAAGATTCTGATATGAACAGATCTGCAGTCAAGTCTTAGGTGCAAATGGCAAAGATATAGAACAAAAACAATGTACACAAACACGTGTACACACAAACACGTGTACACACACACACACACACACACACACACACACACACACACACACACACACACACACACACACACACACACACACACACACACACACACACACACACACACACACACACACACACACACACACACACACACACACACACACACACACACACACACGGACACAAACCAGGTTTTATCTCAGTACCCACATGGACAGCTTTTTGGAAAATGTAGAGATGCCAACATCCCAGCCAAGGATTCTCTGCCATCCACATGCCCACTGCAGGAATCCCTCTCTCTCTCCTGCTCTCTCTCCCGCTCTCTCTCTGCTCTCTCTCATAGACACACAGAGACACACACAGACACACACGGCACACAGCCCCCCACTAAGCCTGTGCTCCTGCAGTTTGTCTTTCTCTCTCAGATATGGACTGATTATACTTTTGGGAAACTTGATGAGACTTGAAGATTTCCCGAACTAATTAGTTAAACATTATTTCAAAGCTCGACACAGGACGAGAACAATATCATTTCATTGTCAAAGTGCTTTCCAAAGGACAAAGCCATAAAAAAAATATAAAATGGAATAAATGCATATGCATATGAATATGCATTAAATATATACAATTTCCATTATGATCGTGTGTGAACTGGAGGTTTCGCGGTTCTACGCCCCGCTTAAGTGTTTGATTCATAATGAACCACAACACACTCCAAACTAATTGTGTCACATGTTTCTTGCATCACATTGCCCAGCTGTGACATCACACAAAAGACGCACAATCTGATGTCTTTTTTGAGTGCTGCAATTTCATCAAATTAAGTTGGCCAAGCATTCAGCAGAGGCAGATAACTACTACAACTACATCTCTTACAGCAACATCCACTCAGATACTCGACAATTCTTCTTCTTCTTTTTCTTCTTCTTCTTCTTCTTCTTCTTCTCCACACACAATGTTTCGACAAACCTCTCTGCAGTGGTTCCACCGCTCCCGGTAGGAGCTATAATTAAATCGGAGTGGAAGCTGCGTTGTTGACCTTTTCGCAGGTGATCATCACAATGACGCATGCTTTAATCGGTTAGCCATCACTCTTCAACCAAGACCACTGCAATTATCACACAATCACTCACACACACACAGACACACACAGACAAGAAAAGATGGCAGAGAAACGTCTTGCAGCACACACACACACACACACACACACACACACATGCACACGGACCTGTGGCTAAAGAGAGAACCTCTGCTGAGAGATATGGGAAATCTGGAGAACCCATGATATCAAAAATTCACACACAATTTACTCTGCTCTCATTCTATCTGCCTCCATCTCTCATACACACGTGCATATACACTAGTCCTCTGTAAAACATCCTCTATTAGCTGCCTGCTCTCTTTCTCTCTCTGGGTGCTGTACCTGACTATTACCTGTAATGACCGTGACATTACAATAATGATAACGGCATTTGCTAATGCTGCACTTAGCACACGCACACTCGCTCGCGGCAGATCGAGACACACACGGGTTGTACACAAGCTTGTTTTGTTCGGTGTTTGTGTAGCCGGGAAGTAGTCGAGTGCTTTTTTCTGCTTGAACCAACAGCGCGTCCATCTCCTCCACGTTGTGTGAGCCGTGCGTGTGCGAATGTGAGCGTGTGCGGGTGTGATGGAGGGTAAGTGGACATAAAGGCCGTTTTCTCACAGCAAAGAATTTGAAATTGTCTGAAAAGAAGGTGCTGGTCCACAGTTGCGTGACAAGAAACAACCCAATGCAGTTTTCCTGTCCTTAGGCCAGAGTCCTGCAAACCTTCACCCGCAAAACTCCACCTACCTAACTGCAATTATCAAATCTGGACCCGTTTACATATGTGCTACAGACACAGGTACCCACGTGTGTTGGGTGGTGTCCCTCTCGACCTTGTGTTCAGGTGGCTGAGTTGTGTTCTTGGGAAAGTGTCAGTGAATCGCAGACCTATGGCTATTAGCAGCAAATACTTGTTGGCATATTTTACCAGCAGCAAAGCCACTAAGAATGAATTCACTATTGATGTGATCACGTTGGTAGCGACAGTTATCCGAGTGTCAAAGTTGATGTTATAGACTTTCACAATAAAACAAACCCATGAGGCTGATTAAGCTCATTCAGATCTTTTCATTTCTGGTTTCTCAACATCCTTCAGTTCTCACCTGCCGCCCACCCGCACACGTTTAGTTAATCTGTACCCGTACCTATACATTTTAATATAAAATATTTTTTACCAGTAAACTGCCCTCAACCTCCATCAATAAAAGAGACATGAACAAAGACAGAGCAGCACTTCAGCATCTCAGGGTGAACCTCACACAGTTCTGCTACTTCACTGCTGAGTTATTTTGAGAGCCTCGGTGAGAAGGCTGAGCTCTGACCCAGCCACAGAGGGTGAGATGTTTAAGTTACTCAAAGAGATTATTTCATTATTCAACTAAAATTACCAGCCGAGGTCATGTAGGTTTGTCTGCGCTTCTGTATAATGCGTGAACTGAAAGGACCCCCACCCACACACTATAACACAATCAGAGTCCCTATTCAATGACAAGTTGTCACTTTCTCAATAAACAGATTGTGGATGTGGAGGTGAGGGACAACATTCAATCACGACTGAGCAGGCTTTGTTCACCTACAGGTAAATGTATGTTTGTCTTTTGTGTTGAGAAATGTTTGATTTGTGCGGACAAACCTGTTTTTCACCTTTACAAATATGATAAATAGGATATAAAAGTATTGTGTCTATTCTCTCTTTCTTTCTCTCTGTAGCAGGTTCACCTACACTTTTACTTTACCGCTGCAGCCTTGTGTGTGTGTGTCTGTCTTTGTGCATGTGTGAGTATGCGTATAAACAAGTCAAGGCTGCACAATTCATCTCTTTCGACAGCACATGTAACTTGAATCACATTTCAGAGGAGTGATTTCCTTCACAGATCGGTCTCACCTTCTCCTTTATATATTTTTCCTACAGAAGTCACGATGCAGCGCACACTAAAGAAATCCTGATGAATCTTGTTTCACGCTCTTCAGCCGAGGACAGAGAACAGATGCAATTCTTCATTAACTACAAGATCTACATTTCAATGACCAATGGGCTAATTGTTATATTTATGTTGCTCTATCTCTCCATTTCCATCTCCATTTCTACCCCTCCCTCCATCCGCCCCTCAACTCTTTCTCTTTCTTCATACTGTGTCTCCTTCCTTGTCAAGGCGCAATTATTTGCAATTTGCCTAAGTCATCCATTTGCTGGGACACCAAGCATGAAAACGAGGCAATTTGGTGTAAAATGGAGGCAGGCGGGCATCACAGCATATGTATGTGTGTGTCTGTGTGTGTGTGTGCGTGTGTGCGTGCGTGGAAAAGGCATGGAAGGTCCAGGTGCTGGTGGGGGGTCCCGCAAAAGTGAAAATTAATGCCATGAACGCACAGACGGAGGTGAATCAGTGTGTGTTTGTGTGTGTGTGTGTTTGTGGGTGTGTGTGCCTACCAGTCTGCACACATGATGATGTCAAAGTGACCCTCTAGTGCTGAAATGTCCGACTCACAGTCCCACCTCACGACCCTGTAACACAAACACACAACAGACAAACAGAGACCAAGGTTTAGTCTTTGTAGAGCGAGTGGAAGATGACATGCAGAGTTGGGGAAACTGCACAGAGATCAGCCTTCACCACTTCTCTTTGGGCTTCTTCCTCTCTCTCTCTCTCTCTCTGTCTCTCTCTCACTCTCTCTCTCTCTCTGACCCCCACTGTTTTTATGCTTGAGTGGAGAATGTGTCTGCAATGGACGACATGTCGTTTGTGAGGTAAAGAGAGGGAGACTCTGACATGACACTTGACATTTATACCACACACACACACGCACGCACGCACGCACGCACGCACACACACACACACACACACACACATATGCACACATATCACTCATACTGGTCTCTGCCACTTATTATTGTCTGGTTGATGCTAAATGTCAATGAAGTTTAGATTTCCTGGTAACTTAGAAGCCGTTGATTTCTTTGGCTGAAATTAGCTGGATCCTGTTTGTGCTGATGCACTGCTCCTCCTTCTCTTTGTCAATGCCATTTCCCTCGGGTTTCTTTTTTTCTGTTTCTCGGAGTGTCAGGCAGATTCGGGGGGGGGGGGGGATTATTAATTAGGCATTATTAACACTCAGTAAACAAAACATTAGGCCTCGCTAGAAACACAATCTTGATTCGCGGCAGGAGGTCCCTTACACATACACATGCACATTCAACCACACCATCATGCCCCCCCCCCCCCTTTCTCCACCCCCTGTCCAATCGCATCGTGCCCTTCGCCCTCTTGTGCATTGCGGCTATGACAGCAGCCATAATCTGAAAAGAAAACAATCAAAGTAATGTAGCCTAATTATACGTTTACTTTTTCACTTGGTCTTCCATTCGTTTTAATATGTGCAGGAGGGAGAAATAAAGCGAGAGAGATACAGAAGAGGTAGGGGAGCGAAACAATCAGTCAATGGAAAATACCTTTTCTGAGACAAGGACGACAATTAACTGTGCTTTAGCCCGTGTGTGAGTGTGTGTGTGTGTGTGTGTGTGTGTGTGTGTGTGTGTGTGTGTTGTGCAGAGTTCTCTTGATGATTTCTGGATGAGAACTCCCTATCAAAGACAATCATTTTGCTTGAATGACTGTGCACATAGACACACATGCAACACACACACATTCTACTTTGCAGTACAAAGTTAATAGGGTTTGATCTTTTAACATTCATTTTTCATACTTAAAGACATAATGATGCAAACATGTACAAAAATGAATATATTATTTTTTTTCTAATATCAATCCAACCACTTATATCTAACAAAAGAACAATTTGAGCTAAACAGTTTCCCAACATCCTGTGAAAATGTTTGACAATAGCACTGGAAAAACAGCCACTGTTTGTGTGTTTACTTGTTTGTTTGCAGTATTGTATAGTACAACCAGCACTGTAAAGTTTATTCTTCTATCAGTACAGAGTGATAATGATAATGAGCCAAGAGCAGAAGTTGTTACAGTGAAAATATTCTCACCTGGCAGATACACGAGTCGACCCAAACTTTCCAGCTTTTCGGTTGTTCTCCACCAACTGTCGCACATCTGTTGTAGCACGGTCAAGGATTCAATGTAGACACACAAACATGGCTCCCAAAAGTCATTCTCACAGAGAACGGTGTTTCTAGAAATAGTTTTTTTTTTTTAAAGAGATTGAAAGATGTTCAGATTACATTCTATTCGAAGCATATTCAATATTTATTTACAAATTCAATTGATTTTTTTTCATTGTGTGAACTATGTTTTAAACATGAACTATGGTTCTTGGGACGTAAGAAGGAACATTGATCATCTACTGATTCCAGACTGTTGCTCCAGAGCCACATGAAGAGACGTCAAACTCAAAGTAAGTAAAAACATAAATGTGGTTGACATCCTCACAGAGAGAAGCCTGACTGACCGGGGATGATCTCCAGGGATCGGGAGCCTGGCTGCAGAGGCGGATCAATGAGGAGGCTTTTAACCACAGATAAACACACTCACACCTCACGTTCTCACACATGCAGATGAACTCACACAAAGGCCGGCCCGATTGATGTCAAGTTGTCTATTAGGACCCTGGCTTGAGGAGTTACAAAGCAATGCAATTAGGATTTTCTTGTCATTAAAGCCCGCCAAGAGCTGAGACAAATCCAATCGACGAGGACGGAGAGCGATAGAGCGAGCGAGCCGGAGACTTAGAGAGAGAGAGAGAGAGAGAGAGAGAGAGAGAGAGAGAGAGAGAGAGAGAGAGAGAGAGAGCAGGAAGGGGTGATCGAGACATTGATAGCTGGAGAGCCGATCCAAAATCAAAGAGGGCTCCCAGACCCAGATACACCGTAATTAATATACACAAACCTAAACAAACACACCCACACACTGGACACCTGTGCGTCAGTGTATTATGCATGGGGATGACAGGGCGAAGAGCAGAGCAGCTTATACTGTAATCTCATCACTAGCACCCCCCCGGTGGAAAGGTCAGCGCACGCACAAACACAGAGGCCAGTAGAAAACACACAACAAAGACATCAGGAGCAGAAAGTGAGAGCGGGCAGAGATTTAGGTTTTATTGACCATTAAAGTGGAGGAATATTTGCTCCCATCACTTGAAGTAGCAGCCAATGACATGCATCAATCATTCTTAATGGAACGTCTCGAATTGATTTTCAAAAAACGGGTATTCAAGGTCACAGCAGCCGAGTGGCTTCCTGTCTCCGGTGTGTGTGTGTGTGTGTGTTTGTGTGTGTTTGTGCTCAACGACATCAACAACATCAGAGGGAACGGGGGGGGGGGGGAATCTCTAGATTTGAATTATCTAACTTCTAAATATCGACTGTTGCAAACTTATTTTGCTCTGAAATATCTTCTCAGCTATTTCACTGAATGAAAACTGAGCGCTATCGCAACTCTCCATCTCTCTCCATTGTAGCATGAGCAGTGTGATACAAACAATGTCCATTAGCAGGAGGCTGAGTCAGTGACAGGAAACTCTCCATTGAGCCTGTGAGTGTGTGAACGGACCAACATGGAGTCCAGAGCGAAATCTCGGCCTTTCTCTGTGTTCCTTCCATTTCTCGCTATGATTTCACTTTACAATTCTCCCTACGTGTTTGTTCTGAGTAACAAAAGCAGCCGGTCAATGGCGTATTGTTTGTGTAGCCCCCCCTACTTGTGCGAGTGTGTGTGTGCTCAGGCTCCATAATGTTATTGTTTGGTCTCATTGTGATCAGTAAAGGAGAATTGTTGCTGCCCGAGACAGATATATTGTAAGCTGGGCCAAATATGGAAGTGCAATGTTGGTCAGTGGGGGAAGAAATGTGTATCTATATTTCCGGCTTTTGTTAAACAACTGTAACGGGTCACAGCGTCCCTTTTTTTTTCTTGTCTGTAAAGTTCTTTAGAGAATGGAGCATGATGTGGAAGAATGGGGGGGGGAGGGAAGACGAGAGTTCGTAAAGGGGAACAGACGGGGACAAGTGTCAAATCAAAAAGTGGAGCACGGCGGGTTCGTAAACTGACAGGAGCTGATCGATAACACACTCAAATAACAAATACTGGCCTAAAGATTTGTCCCCAAATACTTAATTATAGGTCTTAAACCTTAACCACACACAAAAACGTTTTAAACAAACCTTGATTGTTCCTGCTTGAAAAACACTCATCAAGCCCGAACCGTAGCCTCTAGCATTAGATGAAGTCTCACACTAAATCTGACAGGATGGCAATTACCGTGCTCTTAACTTGGCACTGCGGGCAGCCGGGATTGGTAGATGCCACGTTGAGCACTGGTGCTGGATGTTTGTCACTGTGGGCGTCCTGTCTCAAGATAAAAGAGGTGGATGATGACTATTCCCCCCCCCTGCTCCTGCACCAGCTCTGGTTTTCGGGCTGAGACACAGAGGTTATAGCGACTGTACATTTTTCCTTTACAACCTCAGAGACAAGTGTTTAATATTAAGAGCAGGTTCACTGCAAATAGATTTTGATCACGCAGCATAGAAGACATTAAAACAATTTACTGGCGGTGATAATAGTTTCCTCCGCCATCGAGGTTATGTTCTCACCCCGGTTTGTTTGTTTGTTGGTTTGTTTGTTGGTTTGTGTCAGAGCAAGATTACACAAAAACAAGTGGACGGATTTCCACTTATTCTTTTCACTTTCTTCAACGTATCGGGAAAGGGCCTTTTTAAATGTCTTCACCGTTTTCCCTCAGGCATCTTAAGCATCTGCAGCTTAATTGAATTAAAAAGGATTTTCTGCAAGACTTCAGTTAACAGGAACCCTGTTTCGTGTTGGTCTTGTCGTGTCATGTGTGTGTCTTTGTGTGTGTTTGTGGGGGGGAGGGGGGGATCGATGACTCTATAGTATTTGTAGAGGAGCGACCCAGACAGAGCTTCATGAAATTGGATTTTCCAAAGAAATGATGATAATGTAACAGGTTTGAATATTAAATGTACATTATTTAGAGCCTTAAACACTCAATAAATGATGATAAAAGAAAATGATTTATGACTCAAGGGAAAACGTAAGTGAGCATGTGTGTGTGTGTGCGTGTGTGTGAATGTGTACTCACATGGAAAGTCCATTATCTGAGTTCTGAAGTTGTTGTTCTGACTTTGGCACATAAATTATTTAAAACATATGCAGGCTAATCACAATTGTTTATTTGTACTATTTCAACCCCAGATATATCCAATTTTATTTCATATATGTAATGAAGAAAATAAGAATTAATGTTGACTCATAAAATGCTGCTGCACATGTGACATTAGATCAGATATTTCCTTCACCTTACAAATAATGTTGTGAGGTTTTTAAACATGCTAAATAAACATACCTACTATTTAAAACCCCCGAAGAAAAGACACAAGTGCTCACAGAAGCCATTTCATTTGAATGCATATAAATAAGCGTGAGGTGGAGGAATGAGGCCGAGATGGGAGCGATAGACGGGAGGAGAAGGAGAGAGGACGATGAAAGGATACTCTGAATGGACTTCTCATTCCCATCTGATAGCAGAACTTCCTCCGCGTCAGCACAAATGGCAACCTGAGAGACAGAGAGACAGAGGAATGAAACAACACGGAACAAAAGAACAAAAACCAAAGGCCCGTTAGATGAAGCAAACATCTGAACACACACACACACCCACGCACACAGACACACACTAACACACACACACAATAATGACATAACCATATCTACAAAGCCTCACTCTTGGCAGCCCGGCCCGCCCCACCCTCTCTCTCCACTGCTCCCTCTCCTCTCTGCCATTTCCCTCTCTATCTTCACCCCATTTTTATGTCTGCATTATTTTAATCATTCAATCAAATCAGTCAATACTTTTATCATTGTGGCTAGCGGTGGGGGCTGCTATCTTGCTATCACTCTGTTCAGTAATTGCATTGTGACAGGGGATGATGGCAAGCGCCGAGCCTTTTCATTTGACGCTGGGTGTTTATCGGGCCGAGCCATCACTCCGTTCGCCGCTGTCACTCTGCACTCGGCTCGCCGGGCCTGCCTGATGCCCTTCATATAACTTTGCGGCGCAGACTATACGGGAGACGGAGAGAAAAGCGAAAGAGAGAGGGAGGGAGACAGGAGGATGGATAGAAAGCTTTGTGCCGCGCCGCGTGTGAGGCAGATGTAGATAGAGAGGTATGTGCTTTAGTATAACCTCATCTTTTCACATTTTCTTTTCTTTGCAGATGCTTTTTTTTTATATCAGCAAGTGTGTGTCAGGCTGTCAATTTCTGTGAAGGAGGGTGTGTGCATATACACACGGGCGAGGGCAAGAGCAAGTAGCTATTGTGTTGGCGTGTGCGCGAATCCTATACGGCCGATTCAATGTAATCGTCACTTGTAGAAAAGATATGATGCATTACACATCCAGTACATGAACATTTCTGAAACAATCGCACAAACATGCACGCTTTCACCTGCCCACACACACACACACACACACATGTTCAGGCGCTGCAGGGTGTGTGAGGGGGTCACTGAGCACTGCGAGTTCCACCATCTGCTCGAATGGAGGAAGGAACCTCCGGGCTGAACCAGAGCATCCAGCTGAAAGATCAAGAGCCCAACCTGGCAACCCATTAGCTACACCCCGCCACCCTCCACCTACACTGCAGTCACACACAGAGTCGGGCCATTTCAAATGCTCACAGACATTCTAATCCAAACAAATATTAACATGTCACACAGTCGACTGCTGTGAATCGGATATCAAACCAAACGTCATGCATTAGATGTGTTTTCGTAAGACTTGTTCTCTTCTCTGGTTTCGTACAGAAGACAATCAATCATAATCAAAGTTAATTAAGAAAGATGATTAATAAGTAATATTTGTTAAGATAAGAGGTGGTTTGAAACAAGAGGTGGATCATCAGCTTTAACGGTGGGAAAACTTTTGAAGCAGATTTACAATACCAGACAGAAAGAGACTGTTTTAGACTCAGGATGATTAAAACAGAGAAATATAAGCATTTCCCATTGTGGAGTATAAACGAAATAAGTACGTTTTTGCTTTCAGAGAGAAAAAACATGATTTAATTTAGGATGGAGACACAGAAAATGAAATGGGTATTAAACTTGACAAGTTACAAAGAGAGAAAATAAGTGGTTCATTAAAGTCATTGCTATTTTCTCAGCTTCAGTTATTACAGTGCTATGAACCTTGACTTGATCTCTGTTATTCCTTAGTCTCATATTTAAACATTTTAGTTAAAGGTTTTTGATATGATGCTGTACATTTGTATATCTGATCTTGATCTATTCTTCATTTATCAACAGCATCATGAACTATATATAAATATATAAATATAAAAACTACAGGAAAATTTAAGCGATCTCCACGGTAAAGTTAAAGCAGTATGTGTATGTGTCTACGTCAACTTTCATGAGCATATTTTAAATACTTGGACATAAATGATGAACTGTTAATAATGCACAGCTCATGAGGACAACAGAGGAGAAAGAAACCCAGGATGTGGTGTCAGTGACGGATGAAGGAGGCAGGAGGAGAAGGAGAGGTGTGAAGGAAGGATTCCATCTCAAGTCACCAATGTCAAAACATGGTGTATTGACTGCCAGGAGATAAAACCAGGCTCACACACTCACACTCACACACACACACACACATACACACACACATCTAGCAGATCGATGGGACACTGACGCCTGCTATGTGGAGGGTCCCTTAGGTCTCCGGCTAATAAACCCTATGGCTAACAGCCTGTGGTATATCTGAGAGTGTCAGCATGAGCGTGTGTGGTGAGAGCGTGAGTTTGCTGGTAAACAAAATAAAAGCACACAATAATTAAATCTCCGGCATCTTCAGTAATTCATACTTGATAATTAAAAGCTGATAATGAAGGAGCTTGGTTGACTCTGTTTTGCTTAATTTAAAAAATAATAATACATCAACAAGGCAACAAGTGCAAATACTCCCGCCATGTTAACAATAAAGACATTTGTGTCACCAAACAGCGACTTTTTTGATCTTGTGGCTGATGTGGTGTATTTATATATGAATATATTTGAGTGCATATACAGTACATATATATAACTATAAAGAACATAACTGTCTGGCGCCATTGCTCTCCATTGAGGACATGCACCTGCCAAGGATCGTGGAGTCATGTGTTCAGTCTGCAAACTGATATGAATATCAGGTAATAACACACAACTTCAGCTACACAACAAATACTAGGTAATTTAGTCGCATCTGTCATCCTCACATGTGACACAACATGCTTTTCCCTTGTAGTTTTACACGTGTTCTGTGAATATGACGGCTGTTGATTGCCCACATGTACACTTCTGCACAGAACAGATATTGCACATGAACAGGTAAGCATACTGTGTGCCCAAGCTGTTTGTGTATTGATCAGTGAGGTTCAGTTTCACTAGGGAACCCAGGCCTCTGTGTGTGTGTGTGTGTGTGTGTGTGTGTGAGTGTGTGTGTGTGTGTGTCTGTGTGTGACTTACCATTAGCCCTGCAAGACAAGTCATACCTCCTCCTAACTCACACACTGCGCCCCTGAGAGAAACAGAAGAGAGAGATGAGTGACAGTGAGATTTACCTTGCTGAGACCCACCTGCCAGTTTAGCACTGACACACACACACACA
Organism: Platichthys flesus; assembly: GCF_949316205.1. Lineage (NCBI taxonomy): Eukaryota > Metazoa > Chordata > Actinopteri > Pleuronectiformes > Pleuronectidae > Platichthys > Platichthys flesus. The sequence continues at coordinate 5,271,573 of NC_084956.1, forward strand.
CACACACCGTGTACACACGCTGTACAGTACAAGTCCACAGACACACACAGTAAACACAGCAGGGTTAAAAATATCAATTCAACCATCAACCTGGAAGCTGAATACGGAACATTGAGAAGCACAAGCTCAATCAGCAGGAATTCTGACACACACACACACACACACACACACACACACACACACACACACACACACACACACACACACACACACACACACACACACACACACACACACACACACACACACACACACACACACACACACACACACACGCACACACACACACAGAATCCTGTTGCTTGCATGCTCATTCAACCCCTCTCTCTCCAGCCTCATCCTCCTTTCATCTCCCCTTCCCCTCCATCTCTCGCCCTGTCCTCTTTCATCCCTCCCTGCCTCCCTCCCTCTCTTTCTGACCTTCACTACGCTGCTCTGATCAATACCCCTCTCCTCCTCGCCTCCCGCCTCTTGAATGTTAAAACAGGAAATCAAAGGGTGATGTTCCACCTTGAGAGGAAATCAAAGGTGCCTGGGTGCTTTTCAGCCGTGTGCCGCGGGGCAGGCCAGCGCTCGGCAGACGGCAGCAGGGGAAAGAGCAGCTCAGAACAAGGCAGCGTGGCGCGGGGGGGGTGCAGAGCCACACGAGGAGCATTTATGACAGTCAAATTTAATAGTGCAGCTCCAGCTCTAAATACACCTGTTAGGGGTGGGCTGTTTGTTCGGTTTGTGATGATGCTGGTTGCAGCTTTTCTTTCTGAAACTGTAACAGTGACCAGCAGTTATTGAGCCGCAGTAAGTGAGGAGTCACCACTAATCCCTGAAGCCACTGCTGCTGCACAAAGAGCCGCTCACCCGTTTACCCAAAGCTCAGAGGAGCTCGACTAAGGATGCAGAACCTGACCTGGAGAATCAGTTGTTGTTTTCTTGATGGAAAGACTTCAGCTATATTGATGAGTCTCAGTCAGCTGAGCTGCTGCAGAGCGCTGGTCGCCTGTTTATTGTTGAACGTAACACTGCGCTTCCTCGGCCCCTGAGCAACACACTTCAAGTGGTTCTGGATATGTGAACAACAGACAGATGGAGATTTCTGGAACTGGTAGATTAGATTATGAAATACAGGCCTTTTCCATATGAATATGTTTTTAAAGCAGTGTTTTAAAACTCAAAATATCAGTCTAACCATCCCCTTCCATACTAACACACCTTAGGAAGTACACACCACATGACCACGTAGTGACTCATTTTTGTGGAATTGCATTTGGTGAAAAATATCTCTGTCTCACAACAGCTGTTTGAGAATTTTCACGGTTGTTTAACCTTCCTCCATTTCACTGATAATAGTAAATAAGTACCATTTTACTTAAGAGGAAAAACTTTTGTAATTTCACAATGTGTCATTGCAACAAGCTTAATGATTCAGTTAAGTTTGCAGTGGAAGCAGGACGGTCCCCTTTCCTGTCTTGTAACAATAAAACATCCAAATACATCATTAAAAACAAGATCTACCTCCATGTAATTAATCCCAACTGTGTATTTGTGTTTTCCTTGGTGACAGAATCAAGTCTTTTAACAGTGGCATGGTCGAGTTCACTCACCTGAAGGTGTGACGATTCTGCAGACAGTAGTGAGCCATCACCTCCTCAGAAGGCCACACACCTGAACCACAAAAACACAGACAGAGGGGATCGTTCACTCGCACACGTCAGGACTGATTCGCCAGCATTTATCTGGCATCTGTGGTGTGACACGGCGCTTTGATTTGAGTGTCTCAACATCAGAACACATTGATATTGATATAAAACTGAAATAAAAACCATAATTGGCTGTATTGTGTTTTCTGGTCTGTGTTCATTTGCTTCTCTTGTGGCTTCCACCTTGCCTGTGATCCAAGGCTCCTACGTCTCTGTTTGTCTGTCTGCCTGTCGGTCTGTCTATCCTAAATCCTTGCAACACACTCCTCATTGTGTGTGTGTGTGTGTGAGTGTGAGTGTGAGTGTGTGACAGGGGGTCCGGTGGGTGATAATCACAGCGTGCAGGCCTGTCTGGCTTATCACCTACTGTCAGCCCTTCTCCTTCTGCTGTGCATGTAACACACACTAACGCACACACACTTGCATGCTTGCTGCTATTTTCCCTTTCTCTCGACACACACACACACACACACACACAAATACACATATCTTGGCAGTAGAAGAAGTAAACATTCATTTGAATAAAACTTCAGCTTTTTGCTTCTGGCTTTGAACAAGAAGGTTCAGCTTGGCGTTGTCTGTGTGTGTGTATGTGTGTGTGTGTGTATGTGTGTGTGTTTGTCTGTTTGTGTGTGTGTGTGTGTTTATGTGAAGGAGTTGTTGAGAGAAAAGAATGAGGGGATATGCGTAGAATGAGTTGGAGTAAGCAGGCGAGGGAGGCAGAGATAGAAAATGAGCGAGGTAACGAGAGAGGAGTGGGGCGGCAGGGAGGGGGGGCGGGAGGAGGATAGAGAAAAGGTGGTAGTCGATATAATAAGCGGCTTACAGGCGGTCTCTCTTCACCTCATGGGGCAGACATCACTGCTCCCTCACTTCGCCCTCTCTGTATCTATCTCTCTCACTCGCTCCCGCTCTCTCTCTTGCCTCTCGCTCCGGTCCGCCAAGATTAGCTCAAGCAAGCAGGATTTAATAATGCCTATTGATAAAATGTCCAAATATTCCTTTTCCCCATTAGAAAAAAACACGCTTTCTACATCTTGGCCTGACAGCACACACACACACACCCACACACACACACTCACTCACAAACATGCACATACAAATACACACAGATACATTGACAGCCACAGCACTTATACTATGTGTCTAAAGAATGTCAAGAAGCGTGAGGCTTAAATAATGGGACTTTTTAAATTTCATCTCTTCGTCTCCTTCAGCCGGGCACTCGTCACACACACCAGGAAACTTTATTCTGTCAACTGGCATATCAGCAGCACCAACGCTGTTCTGTGTGTAGAGCAACCTTCTGAACTTCTATTGTTGTGTTCATTTAAATGTTTTATTTTACTTTATGTTTTCTTGGTTGTACTTAATTTCACATATTTCATTTTCAATTAGTTTGTTATTTTACCAATAAAGCCGATTAAATGTCTGAAAACAATAATACATTAGACCCTCCATCACTGATTATACCTTGTATTTGACTCGAACCTTGAGGTTATTCATTACTACTACAGGCATGTTAAACACAATACTATTTCTTCATTATATGACATAGTAAGTACTAGTGAGTATTTATGACAGCATAGCAGTGTATGGGAAATCAACAGTGCAATGGTTTTGGAACTTTGCAAAGGATGTAGTGACAAAAAGAATTATGAAGGATTTAGTGATGAACCATTTTCAATAAATTAGCATCATTGAAAATCTTTAAAATATTTACTGTCATCAAAAGTAAATAGTCTGTATCTCCATATGATTAAGGTTAAAAAAGCTTTAACATCCAATGTCATTGAGCTAAACGCCTAGAATGGCAATCAGTAGAGTGCAAACCTCCATCAAGGCCCAATCAACCACTTCATTTCAATCAAGCTGCACCAGATACACACACACACACACACACACACACACACACACACACACACACACACACACACACACACACACACACACACACACACACACACACACACACACACACACACACACACTCTATAGATCTGTGAGTTATTCCCTCAGAAATCAGCGAAAACACAATGTTAACAGTGTGAATCACATTATTAAGTAAGGCACCATCAAACAGATGTCATGCACCCATTAATTAAAACAAAAGCTCATAATTAAAATCATCACTTTTATCAAATTAGAGGTTAGAGACATTCTTCTCAAATCCTAAGTCAAATTTGGATCCTCTAAAATAGATTTATGAGAAGTGAGGGTTAATGTGTCGTCACCTTTGACCCCTCCTCTTCTGATTGAGCGCTCACATGAAACATAATGGCCCCCCCGACACCAACCTCTGCCCAGCGACATGACACTGCAGCCCCTCCCCTCTGTGTCCACGGACGTGTGTCCCTGTGACACTTGACACCGAGGGGCCACCCAAAGCATCTTGGGTAGATGAACAGCAGAGGGTGGTAATGCAACAGTAAACTGGGTGGGAGCCAGCATCGAACCACAACACAAGCAGAAGAAGAAAATGTGAAGATCCACAGATGCTTTCATTTACAAATTTGATTTTAATGTGCTGTTGATTTCTGATGATGAAGTGATGGACGACATCTAATGAAGTGATGCATGAGAAGGTTTCTGGAGGATTATTTGGGGAAAAAATTTCACACATCTGAGTGTGTTAAACCAATATTCCTCAAGGACATTCATGTTTATATGATAAAAAAAAAAATGAAACCACATTACACTGAGCCCCAGTGTTAACAATGTGAGGTAATTCAACTTGTTTGGCTTTCCTTGACTTCATGCCTTCTACCGAGGGCCTGATTGTAACTGCTGTCCAAACTCCAGATTAACTTTCCCTCTCAGGAAGTTATGTGCCTCTGTGTGTGTGTGTGTGTGTGTGTGTGTGTGTGTGTGTGTTTCTGTGTGTATGAACACATTTATGTGTGCGGAAGAGAGCAAGACAGACAGCACTAACTAATAAAGCTTTGTAAAGCATATGTGAATCTGGTGTTTAATCCCCAACTCCAATAACATTAATAGCCCAGGGTGACAGGAGCTATGTGTGTGTGTGTGTGTTTGTGTATGTGCGTGCATGCATGTGTGATAAGTATGTAGTGCCTGTCGGTGTGTGTTTGCCTCCCAGGTCGAGGTGCACTGTAGGAAATGAGGGGATCAGGAGTGGAGAGCAGATTACTCTTCCTGAGGATAATGAAATTATTTCTCACCTTCAATTACTAGATGAGAGAGGAAGCAGTGTGTGTGTGTGTGTGTCTCTGTGTGTGTGTTTGCACCAGCTTAATATAGTTATCAGTCCCAAGCTTAAAACCTTGTCATTGGGGTTACCCTGAAAACAATATGTGTGAGTTGCATGCTAAAAACATTAACTCCCCAGGTTAGTGAAACAGCTCAAACCTGTGATAACAATCAAAGTTAGTTAAATTCTGTGATGAAGACAATGTGATGTGGATGACTTCTTCTTTTTATGACTGAGATTTGAAAGTGATAAAGCAAACACAGAAAATGGATCAGTGGTATTGAACTTGGGATCCTTGGTATAAATAATTATGATTATCATTTGATTTGCAGGACCTTGTTTTTGACAGTTTCAGCTTCAGTGATATTGATTTGTGTGTCTGCCCAACTTGACAAGGCCAATTTGATTGCTACTGTTTTGTTTCACAGATGCATCTTGGTATGATTCCTGCAGCAGAGTGAAAAGCAGTTAAACTCATGAGAACTGCAACCAGTTGCTCAGTCCTGATGTGGTTCATGAATTCAGACACACACAATGTTAACAGCACTGGAGCTGGAGGTCCCATAGAGCCCTTGGTTGCAGCTTCCCACTGCCTCTACAGTATAATGCCATGTCCTGAACCCTCATTCCTCCACATCCCAGTGACCTGCGGCTAACCCCGTGAACTTTAGGACTTAAAGGGGCAAGACGGTGTTAATCTGGACTCGCTTCTTTTCAGTAATCACATGCACAGGGATGGAATTAACCATCCTTTCCGCCGTCTTCTACTGCTTATCCAGAGGGGGACGCTTCTCAGATTTCCAACGAGTCAGTAATTATAAAAAAAAATTGAGTAATTCGAGCAAAAGAAAAATATTCCCCCCCCCTTGTTTCTCCAGCACCTGCAAGTAAACAAGTTACTTTCTCTAGAAGGTGGTGATAATGCACTTCAAAGCTGTTTGCCAAACACTATAAAAACTTAGTACTTCCAAGAATAGGTAAAACACTGAACCCCCCCCCCCCCCCCCCTTACTCAGAATTAAGCCGCATTAGCATCAGGATAAGAAAAGTAACCAGGTAACCAGGGCATCCTTCTTCCCACCCACGTCTTTACTGGGGAATCCTTGGGAATCCTGGCAGCGATCAGACAGCAGGCATGGGATTAGCTAAGGGACTTTTTCAAATATCTGACAGGGATCCAGGTGCTATTTGGGGGAAAGAGGCGACTTGAAATAACTTCCTCGCTAAGCCCAGCTAAGCTAACGATACTCGAGGAGAGGCCATGACTCTCTTCTCAGTATCAAGAATGTTTTCTTTAACAGAGTCTGAACATTTTCACTGACAGGAATGTGAGTTAGAGGCTTTATGCTGTACAAAGCACTAGATTGCTGCCTTTCAGTCTGTTTAAAAGTTCAAGCGCTCTTCATGTAGTCCAGGTGTTACAGGTGGTCCTCATACGTCCGACATACTCTCAATGCTCAGCTTTGCATTTACCGTCACAAAGATCAGTTCTTAGATACGACCTGCCGATTGCCATTGGATCTGCTTTACAGTTCAATAATGCACATCACTGATTGGTCAAAAGCTTTCCTTGAAGAAACAGCCTTGAATGCATGCTTCTTTTTTTTTTAAATCTCCAGGAAATAAAATTGTTTTTCTCATCTCTCATCCGTGTGTCCAAGTGTCATTAATTTTTATTGCACAAATACTTTCTACAACTACATTTGCTCAAAACTATTATTTACTGCAGCTGCAGTATTAAATAGTCACAAATTCAAACATTCAAGACAAGTGCATTTTTAAAGGTGATGTGTACAACTTCAGGCAGTCAAACAACAAACACAAACAATTTACAAATTTGAAATATTAATGAGCCCCATTCGAGTTATAGGGATGAGGCTGCAGAACTATTGCAGGAGGAGGGAGAAAAGGAGAGCGGAGGTCAAGACGCAACAGAGGAGGAGAAGTGAGAATGAAGCTAGAGGAGAGGCGATGAGGAGAAAGAGGAGGAATGAAAATGGGAGTAGTAGTAGCACGGAGGGAGGGAGGACAGAGGACAGGAATGGATGGCAAAGAAACACACTAAGCACGGAAGGGGAGCGATAGAGAAGGTGTCAAGATGGGGTTAAGTGGGCCGTGATGTTGCTTTGTGCACACACACACACACACACACAACTCCATCACTATTACATACTGATACACACAAACACACAACTCTCTGTTTTCTTTTCCCACACACACAGACATAGACTTCTCTCCCCCTCAGGCCCAGCGTGACTCCGGGCTCCATGGCTCTCTGGCGGTGATCCGTCTCCACATTAAGCGAGGCCTCAGATAATTCCTAAGCCTCCTCCATGGCCGATCCAATAAGGGATAAGGCTCTCGGTTGGCCATGATCAACTGACAATCTGTCTTCTCACACGGCTACTTTAGTGGAGGCCAGGATTACCCCGGCCAGCCCGGGCAGGGTACACACAGTTCACAGGACCATGGAGCTGATGTGTGCATGTGTGTGTTGTTGTGTGTGTGTGTAGGAGAGAGAGATAGAAGCTGCGTCTAGTTTGTGTTACCACCAGTAGCTGAAGGGTTACAAACCCACACAGTGACTAAATTCTTTAAATACATTCATGGTACTTTGCACAGGGTGACACTTTTACAGTTTGGACTCTGCAATTTATTTTATTTCAGTAAAAGTCTGTTTTCAAAACTGCTGTGAATTGAGGGACTAACGTTTTGATACAGAACAGCAGCAATCTACAGCTAAGACGTGTTTTTAGGGGGTGGATGGGAACACCACAACTATAAACTGAAAATATGTTCATCTCAGAGCTGTGTTGTGAGTATTGATAAGAGCCAAAGTAGGTTATTGTTGTGATTTCAAATTAATTTGATCCTGATGAGAAGATCAAATTGTACAAATCAGAACAGGTTATAGATTCGTAGTATGTATTTGGACATATGCAGTATATAATTCAGATAAAATTATTTAGTCAAGGGATTTATGGTATAGTTTATTATTCAACAAAATCAAGATAGTTTAAGACTGGATTTTAGGATTAAATAGATTTTCTACAGAGCCTCCTATCGGGTCACAGCTTGAGTTTTTCTGAGCATTTACACACTCTCTAACAAATGTGTAGCGGTCTGTACCTTTAGTTGTCTTAAGTAAAGAAACATGGAATCAAAACACCAATCATGACGGAGGTTGTTCAGCCCATCAGGATCCATTATGCGCTGTTCTGCAGCAAAGCACGAGTCAACGGGGATAAAGAGCAAATGTGTACAATTCATTTCACAGAATTTCAAAATCCCCCAAAAAATTCCAAAAACGTTTTTGCGGCCTCTTAAGGACCTTCATCCCCCTGATGCATCAGATCCGCTCAGGCCTAATAAAAGCCTGAACTATTAATAGCAGTGCGTTCATAATAATAGCAATTACGAAATGATCATTCTGCCGAGCTGGTATGGTAAACACACATGCTGTGAATAGGCGGTTCAGATAGCCTGGTCGCCTTTCACCAGAAGAGCCAGGCAGCGTGCGATAAGCATCGACATTCTGGCCAACAGAGTCTGCCTTGGAGACACTCCTGATCCCTTTTTCCATTGGAATAGGCTCATTTTAACGTGCACTCACAAACACACATACACACACACACACTTGCACATGCACACAAACCCGCACCTCCACACGCGCTTGGAGGACTGTGCGGGGCTTCGATAAGCGTGGCCCTTCTCTCTCTCTCTCCCCCCCTCTCTCTCTCTGAGTAAACATCGTTTTGGATTAGGCAGAGTATAATGAGAGCAGGGGGCTATCTGCCCACCACGCCTGCATTGTGGCCCCCCGCTCCTCTCTGAGGGGGCCGGGACCAATCTTTACTCTGCTATTTATCCCCCTCCTTTGATAGCTTACTTATCTGCTGCAAAATGCCAGGGATGACTGCCTGTCTAACTGCCCCCATAACTGTCTGCCTGGTCCCCCCCCCCCGCCTGCCCGCCCGCCCCGCCACCTGTCTGTCATCCTGTCCGTCATCCTGTCTTAAGGCTCGCAAAAGTATTAAGACAAATGCACAACTATACATCTCATTTTATCTCTCCTCCACCCGTCTGTCAGCAGGTCTGCCTACATGACAGAGCTCCCTGAATAACATCTGCTGGTGGTGCTGCTGCAGGGGACAACACTGCAGCATGAACGCTAGAATAAACATAGAATGATGGTATTTTGCTCCCCTATCAAAACTCACTGGTTTAGCTGATATATATATATATATATATATATATATATATATAAGGAGGGATGATGAGGCCTCCCTGATTGTTAGTGTTGATTACTGCTGAAAAACAAATTACAGAGCAATAACATCAAACTAGCATCCTCTGCACACTAATCTTCAGCAAAACAAACTTTTTTCATTTGGGCCTCTCGTCAACATGCAAACAGGTTTCAAAACTGAAATATTTGAAACTCCCTTTTTGTGACTTCTTGTCTACATTTGCGTCTTTCTTCACGCATGCCCACGGTGGCTTTGTGTAATGAGCGATGGCAGCTATATAACAGTTTGGTTAGAACTGAGTTTGCAGCTAAATTGAGCGTCACTACTCCACATTACCGACATTCACAGGTGTCTCCCCCAGTGGTGAAAACTTTATCACCACGGATCGGCCCAAAGATGCTGGTTTGAGCGTTTGTTTTTGTTTATCCTGTCTGGATGGATATAATATGTTTAACAAAGATCGTGTCGATTGAGATTTTTTAAATCTGTTAATATCTGGTATGATTTAGACAGTTGATTGTTCTTCCAAATTAAAATGTCCCACTCAGCATTTATCTTGACCAGAAAAAAAATTATTATTTGAAATTGTGATGTAATCAGATTTCTTTTAATTCCCAGCTCAATATCTGAAGGCACCATAAGGAAATCCGTATTGGTCAGGTTTTATAATTCTACACCTTTTCTTTCATTTGTTTTATTCACACACATTTTTACTCACATTTGAAAAGGGGCAAAGAAATAGATGTTCTCGATTTGTTTGTCTTTTGTTTTTAGTTTTTTTTGCATAATATCAATGTTTATCCACCAGCTTCTTTCACCTCCTTCATGTCCTGCACGTCTCATTTACAACGATTGGAGGTGGAGAGTATGCACTTGATGAAATTGCATCTGGTGGCAAAACAATTGTCGGTACAGAGTGAGTTTTCCGTGAGCGAGAGGAACTCGGTGGAAAGCAACGGTGATGGAAAACGAGAAGGAAAGAGAGAGAGAGAGATACAGCGGTTTGGAATCACAGAGAGGAGGAACGATCGAATGAGAGAGGATGGGAATGAGATGTGGGGAGAGACGGGAGGCGGCAGAAACAAAGAGGGGACTTTGACATGTGGCTAATAGACATATCAGCACTGAGGTGTGGGGTTTAGCTGGCAGACGAGAGCTTTGCAGAGCCTCATTCATTGATTAGCATACGGAGAGTGGCATGTGGCCGAGTGACAACCCCAGATTACACTGCACACACACACACACGCACACACATATACACACACACACACACACACACACACACACACAATGCAGATTGCGATAGATTGCATCTCGCTCCTTCCTTGGAGAAAGGCAAGGATGTCAAATTACAGGGTGTCACCTGCAACAGGCTATCTACTTTTTGAATGTTAATATATATAAACAATTAGGACCGGAGAGAAAGAAAAGGAGGCAAATTGAGGGGATTGAAGAAGAGAAGGAACAGAGAGCAGCCTACGAAATGAAAGGGTACGGAGAGTTGGGATAGTGTCTGTAAAAGAAGAGGGGGAGACTGGGGAGGATGAGGAGTGAGGGAAGGGAGGGAGGAGGGGGACGAGAAGAGAAGGTGCAAAGAGGAGAGAAATATGACGACTGAGATTAAAATGACTGATCTGAGGTTCGTCTCTTGTTTCAGGAAAAAAAATAAAGCGGCATAAGAAAACATGACAGCTTCTAAAAGTGAAACAAAAACCATTTGTAACTCTGCCTCCTCCATGTTAGTGGATGGGAAAAGGGTAAAAGGTCAAAGTACAAAAGATGGTTTTCTATCATTTTAGGTTGTTCTTATCACACTTGGGGGAAATTATGGATACATTAGTGATAAAAAGAGTACGAGTAAGACTTTCTGTGGGCAGGGGCTTGATATACCAAATGATAAGTTGTACGGCAAAAAGTTACCGGGATTCAAAGAGGGAGACATCTGATGGGGGGGAGGGATATATTTTCAGTAAGCCTGATGGAGACGGGAAGTGGGCGAGAGGGGAGGGAGTCAGAAATCACATCAACTATATACGAGAGCATCCAGGAGTCTGCCCGACGACTGCACTCATGCCTTAAACATGAGACCCAGATTTTCTATCATGGTGAAGAGGTGCTGAGGGAGGAGGAGGAGGAGGGGAGGCAGATAGAGGGTTGGAGGGAGCAAAGAGGAGGAAGAGGGAGGTAAAGGAGAGGGGGAGATCTGTTTTGGATGTGAGGACGGTGGTGCCCAAAATCTAACAGTTGAAAAAGAATAGAAAAAGAGAACATGTGGGATTTTTGTTCGAAAAATAACTTCAACCATTCATCATAAGCTCTTGTATTGAGCCAGTATAACTTCATCAGCCTGTAATATTCCAGTGGATTGATGTTGCAGTGATGATGGGTGGAGGATTTCTCCAGGATGAGTAATAAGTTAAGAAAGGAGAGGGGGTTAAAGATGGCAGAACAGCAAAGATATGTCATGTTTAAAGATAATTGACTCCAGATTTTCAAACAGAACAACAAGACCACAGGAAGTTAGGTTTAAACTTTTGGCTCGTCAGGAAGTTTTGAGTCAGTTCTCGTGTGCACTGTTCTGATCCATTTGAATCGTTGTCCGCCTGCAGGGTCGCTCCAGCCCGTGATTGGCCGCTTATTTTTGTTTCACGCTCCAATCAACATCAAGCTGGCCGGTTTGAATTTCCTAAGGACATATTTGGTGGCTGCCGTGTTCAGTTGAGCAGCTGCTTCCCCAAACACTGCGCTGCTGACTGCTTGTCACTTTGCTTGTTTGTTGGACCCTTTGTTTCACTACATTCTGTCATTTTGCATTAAACAAATTGGAATTCTTTTTTAACCTGTGAAAATGATCGGTGACATTTGGAATTTGTTCAGTGCTTTTTAAATTAAAACATGACCAAAGATTCTTGTGTATTTTAAACTATTGAATGCATTAATTGGTCTTTGTGTTTCCTTCTGTCTGATTTTACTTGAATACTTCTTTCATTCAAATGAACTCACTGAGAACAAAACAAGCTCAAGGTCCAGCAAATATAAAAATGTTAAAAAGATCAAGGTGACATTTGTAGTTTTTTGTCAAACTCGAAGTTTGAATATTTGGCGCAACAGAAGAGCCCCTCGACGTGATTTGACAGCGAGAAATTGTTAATGTTTTTAGAATCAGACGCACACAGACGAGGGCAGGGTGAGAGGGATTCATGAAAGGGTGAGGGCCGGATGAGAGGATGAGGGCCGGGTGAGAAGGTGAGGGCGAATTCATGAGAGGGTGAGGGCCGGGTGAGGGGTGAGGGCAGGGATGAGAGGATGAGGGCAGGGTGAGAGGGTGAGGGGGAATTCATGAGAGGGTGAGGAGCGGGGGAGAGGGTGAGGGAAGGGTGAGAGAGATTCATGAGAGGATGAGGGGAGGGTGAGGGGTGAGGGCAGGGATGAGAGGATGAGGGCAGGGTGAGAGGGTGAGGGGGAATTCATGAGAGGGTGAGGAGCGGGGGAGAGGGTGAGGGAAGGGTGAGAGAGATTCATGAGAGGATGAGGGGAGGGTGGTAAGAATGGCTGTAGGCGGGTTTGTGGGCAAACGGTAAAGTGGATTCAAACAGGTGTGGGCACTGGTGATTGGAGGGAGGAGCGGTGGTGGCAGGGTGTTAATTTGGAAGGTCCAGGGGAGGAAGGAGGTGCCCGGGGCTCCATGTCGCTCTCTCTCCCTCAACTGAAATAAACTGCACTGCGACAAACTCACTATGAGAGGCCAGCGAGCGTGTGCACGTGATACAGCAGCACCGGCGTGTTTTTCTGACTGACTTAGTGTCAGTGTGTGTATTTGCATCCATATGTGTGTGTGTATGTGTGTGTTTGTGTGTGTGTGTGTGTGGCAGGCTGCCCCAAGGGCTCCCTGTGTGAAGGCGTTTCATTGGAGAGGCAGATGAGCGAGGCAAATATCCCGGGGCGGCCTGGCAGTGGCCGGAGCTTTATCTGAGCTGAAATGATTTTAGCACTCCGTTTTAGAGCACTAACCCAGGAGCAATGTCAACCCCTCCTCCTCCTCATCCTCCTCCTCCTCCTCATCCCGAGATCCTTTTCTCCTTGCTTCGCTCTTTCTCTGTCACTTTGTCATTTTCTCCTCTTTTTCGTCTACTTATTTTCATTGTCTCTCTGGCTATTGGCTACAAGACAAGAGAGAAAGTTGACAGATTTTTTTACTCGAAAAACATTGCATTACATGTTTTTTCAGATTTGTGTATTTTTGTTTTTCTGTTTTGTTCGTATTTCAGGAATCAGACAAAGAGAATAAGCAACAAAGAGAAGCAACAAATATTCAAAGAGAAAATATATTTTTGTTTGCGATTGGCTAGAAAATTCTTTAGCAAATCAATGTGACACATGCTGATTAAATTGTTTGAGCTCTAAACAATCACAAAACTTAAAGGAATTTATTATTATTATTATTATTCATGCACACCTCAACAATTCATTTGACTGCCTTACGAATCCAAGGTTTCCTCCCAGTAGGAGGTTGCACCTTCAGACTTCAGGAATGTAGCATCATAGCACAACTTATCCGAGGGGAGTCTCCCTCTCCATCTTCCTCCCACCTCTTCTAATCGTATGCAATTATTTACTTTATGAAATTTTCCAGTCAGAGTCCCTCCAATCAGAGTAATTATCACTCTATGTCATTGGCCAGGCCCAACAAAGCTGCACCGTGAATGAGCACCTTTCCCACTCCTCCCTCGTCTCCCCTCGTTCTCCCTCGACTCCTTTCCTCGACCAATCACCATCACTGGTCACCAGTCTCTCTCTCTCACACACACACTGCATGTAGCTTGGCTGCCATTCGGGGAATTAAGTGGCATTACTAGGGGGAGGCTTCTCGCTGAGCTTAACTGCATTACATGTACAGGTAGAACACCCTGAGAGTGTGTGAGTGAGAGAGAGCAGAGAAGTAGAGGGTGGAGGGACGAGAGGGGAGGGTGTTGTGGGTGCGAGAGGAAGACAGAGTACAGGAGGGAGTGAGAGAGTGAAAGAAAAAGGGTCTTAAATGAATTGTCAACCCAAATGCTCTAATCACAGTGAAAGCTCCGGACAAAGAGCACCGGCGGACGCTGACGGAGCAAAACCCAGGGGGCAACAAAAGCCCACTTAGCCCTATCTAACTCCCTCTCTACCTTTGTCTACCTGCATCTCTCTTTATCTCACTGGGTGCACAGGCAGGTATCCTCCAAATAAAACCCTCCACTACCCCTGAGAGAGGAAAGGGGGGGGGGGGGAGAGACACCGAGAAATGGAGGAAAGTTAGGGAACAATATATCAAAAATTGGCAGTCGTGGAAGAAGATCGATCATCTGGTAGAGGACTAAATTGATGTAATAACACATGTACTTGAAAGTAGGAAACCTCACAGACAAATCTACACCATCTGAGCCCAGACTTTTAAAGAGAAGCTCTGATTGGTTCTCTGCAGGTTTCCTCGAGGGTCCGTGTCAAGCTCATTCCATTCCAGATCATTTTAATGTGTGCACAGCTGTTATGCACCAAACTTCATACTAAATATATATAAAAGACATATCGGTATCTGCTTTTGAAACATGAAAACTTTGATTTTACAAAATAAACAATGCAGAAATTACAAGCATTTACATAGAGCCTGGGAAAAGTGTAATTAATCAGGCTGAGTTTAGTTTTGGCAAA
>NC_084956.1:5291412-5345291 GCF_949316205.1 Platichthys flesus
CAGTAAATATATGACACACCACTTTGGTTAAAGCAAATCCAATAATCATCCTTTAACCATCAAGCATCTGTCGGCCTCCCGTGCCGTCATCATTTCATTTTTTCTTCAGTGTAACACCATTTGAGAAATGCAATTGAATGAACACCCCTGATATTCTGTGGTTTAGGGGTCAACGAGGCAGTTAAACTGAGCAGATTCAGCCGTGACGTCAGGCCCTAAGTGGGCCAGGGGTCTATCAGTCAGCGGATCTGTTAGGCTTGTAACCTGCAGCGACAGGTCCTTAACGCCCTGCGCGGACAGAGCCGTAACAGATGCCCGCCTAAGTGCCTGATTAAAACTTAATGTGCAGAAGGAAACGAGCGGGGGTGTGTGCGTTGCGCAGCGTTAGGGAGAATATGAGATGGGCACCAGCCCTCCAGCGAGAGAGGGGCCATGCCAGCTGCTTCAATCCCCAGAGACGGAGCCCTGAAGCTGGGCAGCGAGGCAGGGTAGTCAGGGGAGGCTCCGCGCGGCCATGGCACAGTCACAACACAAGTGGCATATGTGACGAGACACTCCACTTGTCAAATGAGATTTCATTTTCTAATTATAAGACACACGCACACACACACACACACACAAACACACACACACACACACACACACACACACACACACACACACACACACGCACACACACAAAGACAAAGGTTTGGCTCCTGCAGTAAAGTCCAAACTTGCTTTCGACACGAGGCTGAACACACACAGCACAATGTCAGCTGCACTTGTCAAGAATAACAATGATGCACAAACTACTGAAAGTGCCCAGGGTACATTCTGTGGCTTTCAGAAATCAACAATGTCGACATCACACTGAGAACTTGAGCCTGACCGCCATCTGCTTCACAGCCGAGTCGGAAACATCAAACTCAAGTGGCTACAATTTGGAAAATGCTAGAAAGAAACTCTACCGTCTCGGGCCACATGTAAAGCTTGTAAGATCTATAATTCATATTTAGACATTAGCTGCTGTAATAGCACTCAACTATACAATGCAAATTGTACAAAATTGAATATGTACTTATAATAATACTTTTCCCCCCTTTATAGTTGCATTTTTTTCGTCTTTACAAAAAGACCAAAGGCGTGTAGAAGTTCTTATTTCCCTTTTAAAAAGGCCAGTTTGGTTAGAAAGTGCAAATATCGATGAACTGAATCTTTAATGAACACAGGGTTTTAACTCTGGTTTATGTCATGTATAGATACACTCAAAAATGTGCATGTGAGTGTGTGTGCGTGTGTGTGTGTGTGTGTTTGTGTGTGTTTATCTACTAGGTATGAGTACCTTTGTGGGTCAACAAGCCAGCAGCCAATAATTTACCCACTGTCAGAAAATTTCATCTGCCTCTCCCTCCGAAACTCTCTCTGTCTCTCTCTCTCTCTCTCTCCATTCCTCTCTCGCTGATTATGCCGTCAATACGGTGCGGATGAGAGGAGCTGACAATTGACCAGCGTGGATCAATATCAGCTAATAAGCATGTCAGGAGAGAGGAGAAAAGAGCAAGGAATCGACTGGGAGAGCGAGCGACAGAGAGAGCGAGGGGATGAGTGAGAAAGTGACAGAAAAGAAAAAAAAAGCCAGTTTGATCCAATTCGGCTCCTTGGCGTGTGGATGTGTAAGTGGGATGATTGGCCTGTTATTGCTGGTTTAATGTTAGGCAATCAGAGCCCTAGTGGTCTAGATATCAACAAACATCCATCAAATTGTCCCTTCTTCTTCTTGATACCACCTCCTCCGCCTGGCCCCGCCTGGACCTCAACAAACAATGTGACAACAATGAGAGCCAAGCGATGGCGCCGTTTAAAAAAGCCCCCGGGGGGTCGAATTGATAGTCTCGGACTCGCCGCACGAGCCAGAAGAAAACACGCTTGTTTGGGGCGGTTTTGTTTGTGTTGGGGAGATCTTCACTCATTTTATTTATTTCTTTCTCTTCCTTTCTTTCCAGCCGCTCGCCGTCTTTCCCTCTCGCGGCGGAGCATGCCGTTTGTTGACGGTGATATAATAACACAGTCAGGTGTCTGTGGCCAATTCCCTGTCATTTGGACTTTTGCGTAAATCACTATGTATTTTTCTCTTCTTTTCTTTCTGCTGGCTTTTCTCTTCTTCACCGCTCGATCTTCCTTTTCTCCCGAGGTGTCATTTTCTTTTTGCTCAAATTACTTTTCCCGTGGCCTCCCAGATGCCACAATTGCCGGTGTTGTATGGATACTGATGGGAGCTTTTCAATGTAGATGCAATGCTGCTAGTAGCACAGCTAATCAACACTACTTGGTCTTATACTGCCTATTACAGAGTAGCAGGAGGATAAATGACTGACTCTCAATTGACTGACGCAAAGACTGATAAGTAAGAGAGGGCCAACAAAGAGAAATTGGATGGAACAGCTTTCAGTGCCACAGATTCAATGACTATCATTGTTTTCTTCATCACTGTTAAGATATAAATAAACTGAGTTCAGGACCATTCAAGTCAAGGAACTGTGAGTAAAGAGAAATAAGCCTTTCATTGTTCTTGTTTGTCTGAACCCTCTGAGCCTCCTGGTGATCATCTGACGATCAGTTAGCCGCTGGGGGCAACCGGCAAAACTTCAGGGCTTCTGAGGTTGACAGTAGATATATGTACCAAGACACAAACTAGCTGCATATGAGAGTGATGCATTTCAGTCATCTGCTCTCCACATGGACTGTTTACCTGCTGGCAACCAGAGCCTGCTCAGACCAGAAACGCATAACCAGAAAGCATTCGGGCCCACAAAACCTGTCCCTCTGCAAATGCACATGGAGAATCTGTTCATAGAGATAAGTTGTCTGTGACCTTTCAGTCTCTCCAAAAGACGTCTTTATCCCTTTCCAGACATGCTATTCACCACGCAGAGCCTCCTGCCTACATATTCAGCCAGTGTCCCTGCTAGGACCAACCAGACGAGGTGTCCTCTTCTCCCACACACACCAGTGATTGCAGCGTGGACGTAGGGATAGGGATGAGTGATGGAATGGAGGGGACGGACGAGGAAGTCAAGGAGGAAAGCAACATTGTTCTCATTTACATATTTATAGCTCCTCAGTGGGGAGGGGACAGTGCTTTTTTTTGCGTGCATTCGACGGACATGTCCAATTATCAACCCTGTTGTTTCCTGAACAACGCTGTCTGAATGCTCAACATGCAAATACACACTTCCAGACACACACACACACATATGAGCCAGCTGTGGAGGGAGAGCGAGCTGGTAAGTGTGTCGTGGGCTGAATGTGAGCATAAGGGTCATATGTCATATGGCAGGTATGGAGTCAGCTGTGTTTAATGACAGCTGTGTGTATGTGTGTGTGTGTGTGTGGGCAGGTTGGCATCCACCCAGATGAGTGTGTCTCCTCTGTCCTTGCAACACGCACACACACACACACACACACACACACACACACAGAAGGAGAATGGGGTTAAATCATAACTCACAAACACCAGACATGACGATGAGACATATGGCAAACATACAAACTCAAGCATGTCTAATGTGTTATTTTCATGTTAATGTAATCCTCACCATCACCATATAGCAACCGGAATGATTGACGGTGCAGGAGGGGTCGGAGGAGGGGAGGGGGGGCAGGACAGAAAGGGAAAAGACTGTGTTGAGGTGTTTGGTACCAAATGTATCTTCGTAACCCCTCTACTCCACAAACACACACACAACACAACACACATGCACAAAGATAAAAAATGCACCAATTTATTCCAGTGACGCCCCACCCCACAACACCCCCCCCCCAAAAAATAATCGAAGAGCCAAAATGTGAGCTGCAAGGAGACTAACCACACACTCACATGCCATCTGATAGTCAGGCTCTCATCTCCTCATTCCTCAGCCCCCCCCCCAACCCTCCATCCCTCCATCCCTCACAACTCCAACAACACACACACACACACAAATACACACACCCGGGGATGGGAGGAGGGAGAATATTAAAAACAAACAAACAGAGAATTGACTTGCGGAGAAGAATTACAGAGGTGCTGATTACATCTGACCCCTCGCCTCCGCTGTCAAAAAGCGCTCCTCTCTCTCTCTCCTCTCCTTGTCTCCTCCATTTATGTGTCAGCTCTCGTCCCCGCCCTCGCTTTGTTAACCTCCGCGTAGCTTTTCCTTTTGCTAAGGATTTTTTTACCCGAGCATGTTTTGTTTCTTGTCACGTTGGAGATTATTCTTGCTCAGCAGACGGAGACAAAAGAGTCAGAAAGGTGGAGATGAGGGTGAAAACAGGAAAACAGATTTGTAATGACAATAGAAAAAGTAATATTTCTCAAATCAGAACGCACACACACTAATATCACTGTGGCTCACACACGCACACGTTAACGCACAGCTCCTGTAAAAAGACCCAAAAGACAAACATGCACAGGTTGGTGATTGAGGTCAATGATGCTCTCCCACCTCTGAGTGACGGACGATAACACATCTCCAATTGCCTCTTTGTGTGTCAACCTGACTTATTGATTGTGTTATCGTGTGAGTGAATAGCTGGCTAACTTCCTTTTCTGTTTAAATTTAGCCTGCATCCATTTCTTTCTTGTATATTGTTTTTTTTTGTTTGTTTTATTCACTCGTAGATGTGTCGTCTATTTGTTGGAGCATGCTCCCTCCTCCCTCCTCTGCACGTCTCGTTATATTTCTCTCTCTCTGTGTCCCGTGTCCCCTCCACTTCGTTACAAGACAGAAAATGAACATATTACTGTCCAACTGTTATTTAATTGCCCCTAATTTGTCCCAATTTTCTGCTCATGATTTTATTCCGACTGTCAGCGCGTGTGAGGAGCACGGGAGCGCCACACTGAATCACGTATTCGCTATTGGAACGCTAATAACTCACATCAGTGTGTGCGTCCTTTTCTGTTTGAACACCCTGTCTGTTAATTATCATGCAATTGTCTATGGCTGCTTGTAAATAGGATCCGATGTTATTAGCCCACATCAGGAAGCTGTAGATCCAGCACGCGCATTAAATCACCAGATGGACGCGGCTGACATCTGCTGTGTTCACCACATTAGAGACAATCGAAGGCATTTGAAGTAAAAGCACAAGAGTCAGCTGATCAAACATGATGACGGACTAAAATATGATTTCAAAAATTGTGAAACTTTATTCAATCCACATGGCGTCAGATTAAGAAGATATTGTTTTTGTCGGCATTTCAGCAACTCTAAAATCTCATGTTTTTTGTGGCTAAAATTTGATGCAGTAAAGTATAAATAACTGCAGTTTACAAAAGTAAATAAGCCAGTGAATAGCAGGAATCTTTTATTTTCCAAACATTTTCATTAGAGTACTAGAGGGACAGGGACAATGTGTCTTCACTGCAGCTCAGTACATAGACTAGGAGACAACCCCTCCCTGTGCTGCAGTAGTCAGTAACCTGCAGATGAACTGTGGCTGCCCTATAGCCAGGGCTAATGTAAAGACTGCTGTCAGTGTGCAAGGTCAATCGGCTCTGTATCCGAGACCCGTCTTATCCTGCATTAGGTTTGTGTGGTACATATAGGGGGAGCTGTCTGATCTGTTAAGGGACTTAGTTGCGTAAAGCCACTTAGGGCCTCTGATACACAATAGTCAACAGGCGAGCTACCTGGATTATGAGCTGGTTACGGGGAGAGGTCGAGGGATGCCGTGCCCTTAACCCTTTAAGTTGCTTGACCATAAGTTGCTACCGTAAAGTTTAGCTAACATCGTGCCCTATTAACCATTGTATTCAGAGGCTGTGACTTAAACCCCTTGAGTTTAGCATGAGAAAGGGTTTTCTTTACCAAAAATCAGGCATATTTAGAGGATCTATGAACAGGTGCAATTATGAGCAGTCTCTACAGGTTGGATGGGTCCGGTCTCAATACATGTACATGCAACATGGTGATAAAGTGGCCAATCGCAGAGGCTTTCACTCTCACAGAGCCCTTCCAGTTAAATAAGAAAGGATGGAATGTAATATATGACTTAAACCCTGATTAACCCAAACTTGACTTTTTAAACCTGTTAGATCTTTTCAAGGAACACCCAAAGACCTATCCCCTGACTGGCAGTTTATATGACAAAGAATAACCCACCACGTGTGCCCATTTCACTGAGCTCCACGCTGGAAATACAAGGGTCTACTGAGAGAGTGGTTTTTGTGTCAGCTGATGCAGAGGAGCTCTACACGAAGTGGACCTGATCAGAAACATATCACTGGTGCTCACTCGCCTGAATCCTGTGACCCAGATTGTTGAGCCTGCTATTCCTTTCTCGTTCATCCTCTAGATCTGTCTCTCCCTTCCTGTGAACCCCCCCCATCGCACCCACACACACACACACACACACACACACACAAGCACACAAACCCACACAGAGTTTCTAATGACAGCAGGGTGATAGTTAACTGGTGCTGGAGTGGAGTTGCAGTGGTGTGGCAGGGGCTGATTTGGCAGCAGTCACAGCTGAAAGGCTTTTATCCTGCATGGTAGAAAGCACAGAGATGGACATGCACAAGGACCCCTGAGGGAAACACACCCACACACACACAGACACACACATGCACAGGGAGTAGTGGCAGTCAAAAGGAGTCGACTCAAGTGTTTGTTGCGTCTGAAGAGGCAGAGGAAAATAGGAAAAAAAGGGAGAAAGAAAGAAAGAAAGAGAAAGAGTGTGACACAGAAACAACGAGGACCTCAGGATGGTGTTACAGTATGTTGCTAGGAGATACACTGCTGCTGCCTTTTCTTTTATTACCCAGAGGGCTTTGCAGACATCTATGAATATGTCGGTCAGTGTACAGATCAATGTTGCTCATCACACCAATGCCGTACTGCATGATACACCAGATCAGGTCATACAGGTGCGGAGGAGGTTCATGGATGCTGCTGCTCTTTCACAAAAAAGCTTTTTGCTTCTATTTAAATGGAATTAAATGAGTTAGTCCACAGGTGACTTCACACAGCTGAAGTGGAGTTAAATCTAACAGAGACAGAGAATGTGTGAGTCAGACGTGATACGGTAAAAACTGGCAACACAACAAAGATGAGACTATAAGACAGTGAACCTGTTATCTGGCTGAGTTCTGAGTTCATTCTCATTATCGGTTGTTAGCAGTCTGGGGTCGTCCTTTTAATCCTTGTGCAGAGAGTAAACACACGATTATACAAATAATGAGGGGGGGGGGATATGGATAACCATGCAAAGTAGGGCTAAGGGGCAGGGTAAGATGGACACCATAGAGAAAGACACAACAGGGCCAAGGCACACAAAAGACTTGGCAGCACAAAAGGTTTTGATAAGGAAGCACGGCCGAACTATTTGTGGTCAGACGTGGCCAACGTTGTACGGTTTAGTGCAACGCCACTGAATTGTTCTTTATCAATTTATTTTCTGCATGTCAGAAGGGAGAGAGAGATGACCCATTAGGTTAGGACAGGGGTGAGGGGGGGGACTTAATGTCACAATAATTACATTTATGTTGGAATGAAGAAAAGACTTTGCAACAGCTTTATTGCCTTGATGAGAGAGATAGGAAATAATTTCTTGCATCTGGCGAAAGTACAAAATGAGTTTATGAAGAAACCTTTTTAACAGCACAAAGCCCATGTTGGGTTACTTAGCAATATCTAACTAATAATTCTCACATATCTGGAAAACCGTTAATTAAACCAGCTTCACACTTGGCGTATGTAAGCAGTGTACATGCAAAACAGACCATTCCAAACAGGCAGGTTTAGAACTGGCACTGGACTTATCCATTCATGATCCATACTTCGTTCTTCTGAGAACATCCAAGTTTGCACAAACAAACTAGGACGGTTTAAAACTTACTCTCTTCCGGATAAGAGTAATTAACTAATTACCCATTTTCTGTTTAAAATGACACCTTCCAATAAAAGTTTACAGTATAATTGGACTGATATTCAGGAGGAAAGACTTCAGTGTATTTCAAAAATACATTTCTGCTCGAGTTGCTGCAAACACAAACATGCACAGAGCCACCGCAGAGCGATGGGAGTGCAGCTCCAGGACCTATCTAGTACAGTGTTTCTCCCTCACTGGTTTGACTATGGCACTTATCTGCCTACTGCAGAGAGAAAAGAGCAGATAGCACACAGATGAGCTCCACTGCCAGTGTGAGTTTGTGCACGAGTGTGTGTGTATGCATGTGTATGTTGCTACTGTAAGAGTGCCTCCTCTCCGTATGGACGTGTGTACACGCTTGAGTGTTTATGTGGGTCTGTGCTGCACGTGCGTGTGTGCATTTGCCATTCAGTGTACTGCTCAGAAGTGTGTTTGTCTCCCTTTACCTTTTCCACTTATCTTGACATGCAAACCCCTCTGTGTGAAGGTGTGAGATGTGAGTAGTGGCGTCTGACTGCGAGGAGATTTGAGCCGTGGTAATATTCAGGTTTGGGATCCCTCTCTCTCTGTGGGATTAACCTCAGATGGAAAAGATCTGGCCCGCAGACTGTTGACAAAGCCACAGTTATGTATGATACAAGAGCTCGGCAACGCATGCCATGTGGAGGCCAGACCCTTCCAGTTACTATATCAGACATCCTGTGCATTTTCCACTTCAAAGATCTATGGTGCATATAATCATGCAGTGTGCAGTAGCATACACAGAACATCAGCAACCTCTGTAGTGATAGTGTATGTTTGTTCCAAGGCTTTACTGTGGAGGCGTTTCAGGAGATTCAGGTGCAGTGTTTTCCTTATTCCAGACTTTGGGCTTTTGAACTTTTCAAACTATAACATATACAAAAAAAATATATAACACAACAAGAGGAAAGAAAGAATGAAAAGGCACAATATGTCACCTTTAATGTTGGGGCAGGGGCTAAGCAATTAGTGGTAGTGACTACTGTCATAGTTACTCATGATGACTCTGTGTGTGTGTGGGTGTGTGTGTGTGTGTGTGTGTGTGTGTGTGTGTGTGTGTTTGTGATAGAGAACAGGCAAAGAGAAAGGGTCCACCATGGGTCAATCCGTCCATCTGTCCAGCCAACGGTCAATTTGGAGCCAGAGAATAGAGGCATTGAGTCAGGTAAATGGGTGGCGAACACAAAGTCTGTATGAATGTGTTCATGCGTTTTTCAGTGTGTTTGTGAGTGTGTGTGATATTGTGTGTGTGTGTGTGCCACAATGAAAGGCAATGGCGAGTCCGAGCAACTCCATCACTCTGGATGAATAGGAACACCCAGGGTTGAACGGATGGAAGGAGCGATGGAAGAATGGGAGAGGAGAGGCAGAGGGCGAGGAGTGACAGGTGGAGGTTATCAGTGGATAGAGAGAGAGAGGACGGGAGAGAGGGAGCTATTGTGCATTATGAGCTGGAATACAGTAAGAAACATTGCCCGCAAACATACAGCTCATTCAGGGATTGTTGGTACTTTCAGTACTCAGTGTATATACAAGTACACTGGAGCTATTTCCTATAAAAGAAAATGTTTTTGCCCAGTCCATCGACTCTACATTCAATAATATCACCTGTGTTTGCGTGTGATTTAATGTCAAAATTGAATGTTATGAAAAATGTATTCATAGCCATTATTCTTTGGAAATCTGGAAAGGTTCCTGGTTCAAATCCTGGATTGGTCGAGGTGTAGCTGGCATGTTCTCGTAGGTTTCCAACTACCCCCTCAATCCTCAGAGGATGAGTGGTATATATAATGGACTGATGGATTGTATTATATGTTACAGTGAAAATAAATATGTAGTACTTACACAACTTTTTGTGGTTTGTTGGATTAAAACCTGGGTTAGCATGAGCACATGTGGGGATGAACTGATTAGCCTCTGATGGTCAAAGGTCACTGTGACGTGGCTTCACACATATTTAGACAGAACGGAAATATCTAGACACTAATTGTTACATAATCTTTCACATAAAATGTCATACGATAAAATTATGAAATGAGAATTTTAAATCTAAAAGGTCAAAGGTCAAAGTCACTGTGAAATCCAAATGTTTTATCAAAGACACATCACTGGACATCATTCAATGCCGTACCGCAGGAGAGAGGGGGACATATATGTTTCTATTTAGACAATTTGATTGAGTCGACCATTCAGATGAGCCTGATCATCATAATCACCCGGTTCATGTTATAAAGTTACGGTTGGTTCACATGACCTGCAGAGCTGAGTCCATGCTCGACACTTGTTGACATTTTGAGAAACCAGTTCCGTGTCCCTAGCTATGATGTCTCTGGGGAAACAGCTGTTAATGGGAACTACACAGATTCTCTGGTGATTACATATAAACCTGGAGATGTGAGCAGTGACTCTGAAAGCTGGACAAACACCAACATCAGAGAGCAGCGATGGCAAGAAACACAAAGAGGTGACAGGTGCAGTCCCGATGAGGTTTAAACACATGCTCTTTGTCCTGTTTACCGCAACACACAAATAAACAAACTCACACAACCGCCTGCATAAATAAGCGGAGACATACATGTCTACTCACACAAACACCCGGCGGTTAGCAAAACCCACTTAATTTCAATTAACGATTATTATGCTTCATGAAATAGACTTGCTCTCCTTCTTTCTTTTACGTCTGTCTCTTGCAACAAATCCGTGGCTCTCGCTCAGATCTTCCCTCATTTCCTTCCCTTCCTGCGGCGAGTAGCTGTTCATCTCTGTCATCTCCCTCTCTCTCCGTTCTTCTTTTCCTCTCTCTGCCTCCCTCTCTCCCTCCCACCTCAGGGCCACTCCAGTCTAAATGGAGTGATTAGTCTAAAGTGGGTGCTGTCAGTGAGATCATCCTAAGATAGAGTCCTATCTGGGATGACCTGAGTCGACAGCAGACCAGCTCCGGAGAGACGAAGCGAAAGAGAGACACTATTAAATGTTCTATTCGTGACAGCTGGCTCCGGGCTGCACCGCGGCATAGAAAGCCAAAGAGGAGAGGAGAGGAGGAGAGGAGAGGAGAGGAGAGGAGAGGAGAGGAGAGGAGAGGAGAGGAGAGGAGAGGAGAGGAGAGGAAGAGGAGTGAATGCGGGTGAGGGTTAAACCAGACGGCCAACACATTAACAAAGTAAATCGAGACATATGATCATAAATAAATATGGTAGCTTAACGATTAGACAGCTTTGGAGTCCACCTGTCTCACTCTCTTCCACACACACACCTACACTTACACACACACACCCGCGTGCAGAAGGACAAGGACAGAGTTTTACAATAGGCTGCAGAGGGCACAGGCTGACAAAAGCCATTTCATGATGGGTTAACCTCATTCACACATTAATCTGCCACAATAGCTTCCTAATCACATAATCCGCAGAAATTATACAGACAACACCTTTAAATTATGATTGCACAGCTGGGGGGAGGAGGTATTAACGAAGAGGAACGAGAGCCGAAGGTGTGCACGTGTGTGTGTGTGTGTGTGTGTGTGTGTGTGTCAACTTCGCTCATAAAACTGATAAAACCTAGATGTGAGCTAGTTACACACACACAACCACACACCGGTGTTAAGGACGGTCTGTATTGTTCATGAAGTGCAACATAACACTCTACCTCTGTGGGCTGCAGTGTTTTTGCTGTGTTTGTGTGTCTGTGCGTGTCAACATCATTATTGTGTGCGCCTTTTTAGAAATGGAAGCTATTCCTCCCACTTGACAACACATAACTGCACTAATCATGACAATGTTAAAACACTCCACATTATGTATGACTCCTGCATACGTACACCCACACACACACACACACAGACACACACACTGCACTGCTGAACAGATGTATGGGCGAATGATCAACAACTCAAGTGTTTTGTTATACCACTTCTCGTTAAGGTCAGGTTACAAACAGCAATTGAACTGTGGATGTATGTGCAAGGCTGCGTGTGTGTGTGTGTGTGTGTGTGTGTATGTGTGTGTGTGTGTGGTGATGAGTGTATAAATGTGTATGTGCCACCAAACAGTTGACTTTGGAGTGTGTGTATTGAGTAACATAGTGCCACTGAGAGATAAGTCTCTCTCCCTATGCATTTCCTCTTGCAGTCAGCTGCTTTCATCCAAAGTGTGTGTGTGTGTTTGTGTGTGTATTTGTGTGTATGTGTGTGTGTGTGTGTGTGTGTGTGTGTGTGTGTGTGTGTGTGTGTGTATGTGTGTTTATGTGTGTGTGTGTGGTACTTTAGCTGGACGAGGTAGGATTAAGAAGAGGGGATAGACTTCCCGAGCGGGAGAGATGCTTCATCATGTATGCATTGAAAATTTCTTCCTCACTACAATTATTCAAGAGCTGCTGTTCACGAGCGACGAGCCTGGAAACTTCGACCAATCAGCGAGCTCGTGTTTATTTGTTTTCACAGACGGGTCAGGCCCCAAACTGAGGTGGGGTTTGACACCATGACTGACAGAGCAGCATCCAATGGGAGCGATAAGAGCCAAGATGGCAGCCGCTGATGTGGCGAGGTCAGCTGAATCCATAATAATAATAATAGTAGTTTGGGAAATTCGATTATTTTAAATTTGTTTGCTCTCCCACGCTCTCTGTCCGTCTCTCTCTCTCCGTACCATGGCCACTTGTTTATGTGACGATTGTCTTTGTTACAATGAGAGGTCTCAGTTTCCTTCATTTGTAACATTATTGCGAAGTATAGTAATATGGAACACAAAATTAGTAACTGGACATTATTATAGATCATAATAATAATGAAAACATTTTGCTAATTAATTAAAAATGACTATTTGATGTAATTACCAGTTATATTAAATATGAACCGTAACAGAATTCAAATAAAATAAATTAGAAAATAAAACTTTAAACTGTTACTTACTGGAAATATACAAACAGGAAATGGTTTACAATGCAGCGCTATAAGTGGGTCCAAGCTTCTCCAGAACATCCAGCAGGAGATGTAAGGACAGAAGGTAAATCATGGAAGAAACATTAAAAAGAAAAACAGGCCGAGAAGATGAATACCCAGAGAGAGGGTGAAAATCTGATTGAGGGTCTCGTCCACAGCAAACGGGTGAAAGAGTGAGACCAGGGTGAAGCTGGAGAGGAGGAGCTGGAGAAAGTTGGAAAACAAAATGTAGCTGAATCACCAAGAAAGTTCAGCAGTTGTGTTTGTTTCATCGCTCAGTGTTTGCTGCATACGCAGAACGGCTTTTTGTTGTCTATTTATTTGTGCCGTTTCACAGTGTTTGTATACTTTTTAATATGTCGGCTATGATGCTGCGCTGTCCTTCGCTGCAGTCCGATGTTTTGGAAAGCTTTGTCTGGCTTTCTGAGGGTTATTGTTGAGCACTGCACACTGCATTGTGATATGGCAGGAGGGAAGATTGTGTGCGCGTTTGTGATTGTGTGCGCACATATCGGAGGTGCTCGGCACAAAGCCAGTGGGGGAAATACGCACCTCAGCTCCCACAAACACCACAACAGCTTCACTCCATGTTGAATCTGGGCCACGGGTCACACTTGAGCATCAAAAGGTAAAAATCCAAATCCACAACTCTGGAGAGACATTTCATTCCTGTATCCTGTATCGTTTCTCATTTTTCAAACATCTCATATTATTGAAAAGTACAGAGCGTCTTCTCTGACGGCTCACATGCACTTTTTAGAGGTACACATATATACATACACACACACAAACACACACACACATAAAATACACATACAGACAGCTGCACACAAACGTCAGAGACCTCTGCAGTGAAAGCTCTCGCTTGTTGGTTAATCAGATTGTTCTTGCTGCAGGCTTGCCTCTAAACATATAGAGCCTACACCGCCTCATGCTAAAAGCATGACTTAGTCCTGTTGAATATTGTATAGCGCTAATGTTTCACAGCCTGGCACAGATTGGCAACACATGGTCTCAAGGGTGGAGAGTGGGTGTTGGGGTGAGTGAGGGGCTGAGAGTGGAAAGACAGTGAAAAGATACTCGTCTCCTTTGTCCCCTCTTTCCTCCTCTCCTGTTATCATCTGCTCTCCTGCCATTGACACATGTCCTCAGCACTCATTTGCACACTTTCTCACAAAAAATACAAAATAATTGCGTATGTACAGTTCTTACAAATCACGATGCATGACGATTGGATTGTATCAAGTACATTCTAAAAAATGAATTCCTAATATATTTCATAGTTTTTGTGTATCTTCTGTTATCTTATCATTTTGTAGAGTTTTTTATAAACCTGATACTTTGCTACTGTTGCACCAGAGTTTCCCAATTTGGGTTCAATAAAGTCCATCAATCAATAAATCAATACTGACAGAACAGATACTTTTATGTCCACCTGCAGAGTAGAAATACTCCCTCACCACTATGGTTTTGTATTCACGAATACTAATTTACTCATATGCTTGTGCAGGCAGGATTTATACATGTGATATTATAAAACAAAGTAAATGTCATATATAAATATCTATTTTTCATTTTAAATTCAAAAGGTTACCTGATTCAAATGGGGATATTTCTGATTTAAGAACACCCAGACCTTCGGCTGTCAGAAGTCAAAACCATTATGTTTGGCTCAGACACTTGTTCATAACAGTGAGCCACCTTCAGAGTCGGCTTTGCAATGATTGTTTAGTTGCTTCAAACTTTTGTTCAGAGCGAGAACTCTGTCACTTCTCTCCATAACCTTTCAAAGGTAAATTAGTCTGTGTAACTTCCTGT
This sequence comes from Platichthys flesus, assembly GCF_949316205.1. Lineage (NCBI taxonomy): Eukaryota > Metazoa > Chordata > Actinopteri > Pleuronectiformes > Pleuronectidae > Platichthys > Platichthys flesus. The sequence goes on from NC_084956.1 coordinate 5,306,087, forward strand.
CCCTGCTTAAGTATCTGTCCCGGTTCTACTTTCCCTCTTCATGTCTCTCGCCCTCGCTCCTCTTCTCCTTCCCCGTGTGACATGTCCTGTTAGCATTAGTGAGGCGGCTAGCTGGAAAACCATCTGTTTCATGTACCTCTTTAGCCCATTATATGGCTGTCTGATGTGAGCACTCACAAAGTATGCCACTGTGTGCGTGTGTGTGTGTGTGTGTGTGTGTGTGTCTGTGTGTGGGTGTGTAGGGGGAGAAAGTCACCAATGTAAAACAGTAATGTAAAAGTGGGAAGGAATACAAATCTGTCCTGATTCACAAGACGAGTGTAGAGTGTTGTACAAGAGGATCTGCAACGTATTCAGTGTGTATCCCGTTTATTGTGTGTGTCTGGTGTGTGTGTGTCTGTGTATGTACAGTGTGTATCAGACAAAAAGGTTTGTATAATGGGACAGCAGGATCTTGACAGTGTTGATTTGGAAGCCCCGAAGGGTGCCTACATCAAATCTCTACCTCTTTTCAAACACACACTCTCACACTCATACACACATACACACACACACACACTAGGGGGGAGGCTCTCATCAGAGGAAGGTGCGTTGTTTTACCAACACAAATCACATCAAGTGATTAGACACAGCACAGTCACCGTGGAGACAGGTGGGAACGGCAACAGATGATGAAACAGGGCTTCCATCAGGAAATCACACTAAACACACACACATATGCACACAAAACACACACACACACACAAATCCCATATGCAAGAATGCAAGCACACAGGCTCTCAATCAAACACATAACACACCCTTACACACAAACGGACGCCATCAGGAAATCAGCAGCCAATCAGAATAATTTGACGGGATGATGACAGGTCTGTCCGTGGACAATCTTCAGCCGCTGTCACCAAGAGAGAGCATTGTTATCACACACACACACTCACACTCACACACACACACACACACACACACACACACACACACACACACACACACACACACAGAGAAACAACCTGTTTTGCCCCACTGCTCTAGTTATGACATTACCGTGTGTATTGAAAATCATCGCCCACGGCTCACTTCTGCATGTGTGTGTGAGATTTGTGTTTGCGTGTCCAAACCGCTCACGTTCACGTTCCGTCACGCGGTGAGCATGTCGCTGACCGCTCCCGTGTGCTCATGCATCTGTGTATGTAATTTCGCCGGTGTAGGTGCTCGGCCCATCGTCATCGCGCTGAATACAAATCCGGCGGCGTGTCAGTCAAACTGCCGGCGTTAGTGTCCCTGGCAATTTCCATGAGATTCGATTTAGAGGGCTAATGTATAATAGGCCCTCGAAGGGAGGTGGGAGAGTATTAATTGAGATGGACTGAGTTAGAGAGAGGGAGGGGGGGGGGAAGTGACAGAGAGAGAGAGACAGAAAGTGATGTTACTCTAAGCCAAGAGTGGACTCTAGTGGATGCTGTCACTATCTCACACACTCTGTGCAGAGTGAGGCCGAACAGGAGGAAGAAACCGGTCCAGATCTGAGCTGCTGTCTCTTCTTTTCATTTATGATACTAACCAGGGACACTGCTAATTCACCTGAATACCAGTATTCTTTTTAAGGTTTTATCAAAACTTCATAGTGGAAGTCTGAATACTGTATTTTTGTTTCTTAAATTTGTCACCTGACTTTACAACGACCTTACGAAACACCACCTACAAATACACATGAGTTCAGCTATTGATAAATAAATACCCAAAAGTGAGTATTTTTTTGAAACATTTCTAAAAATGTGTTACCTAATTGATATATTGTGCTACAAATTAATAATCTTTAGATAAACAAATAATACAATAAGAATAAACTATAGCCTTAAGACCCCCTCCAGCCCCCCCCACCGACACACATACACACCTGACAGAGAAAGGTCAGAGGTCAGAGGTCAGGGTCACAAAGCAGGATCGCCACACCTGGCAGGGAATTAGGAGGTTGCTTCACAACAAAGCAGCAGCGTGTGTCCATGTGAGGTGTGTGTGTGTGTGTGTGTGGGGGGGGGGGGGGGGGGGTCTAACTCCTGATCATTACCACGACACCCTGCTGCCACACGGACAATCTCTGGCATTAAGATAGTCTCCTCGCACAATCACGTGAATCTAATGATAAGTAATAATTTACTGAGAGATTAAATCTGACAAGTCAAGTGATTCTGACTGCATCACCTGGAGTGAGCCGGTTGAATCCTCCAGCTTAAATATCTACACAACTTCTCCTGAACGCTTCCACTCTCGTTGTTACTCAATCATGGCAGTCGCTTTTTTGAAATCCACGAGTGAGTGTGTCTGTGTGTGTGTGTCTGTGTGTGTGTGTGTGTGTGTGTGTGTGTGTGTGTGTGTGTGTGTGTGTGTGTGTGTGTCGAGCCGAGCCTCCCTGCGACCACTTTAATGCACTAAGATGTTGTCGAGCTGGAATGTTATTGATGTTTCTACGGCAACCTAGGGCTTGAGCGGAGGATTATGGTGGGAGAGAGGGACATGAGGACGGAGAGAGAGAGACGGGGGGGGGGGGGGGGGAACTAGGAGAGGAAAACACAGAACACATTGCAGAATGAAGAGAGTGGGAGGATGAGGAAGAGCTTTTATTTCACTCATATATCTCCTTTTTGGAGCAAATGGAGGCCACTCAGAGTAGCGGGGGGGGGGGGGGGGGATAGGTGGACGGACGTTGACTTTCGATGCGGAGGAGAAGCTACTGAGGAGACAGAGAGATGGGAACTGGGAGTCAGGAACTAACATCTGTCGAAGACTCAGTATATTAAAATTAAAATATATTATGAATAGTCTTTTGTGAAAGGTTAGATAGGGTAAGAACTCTAGATCGAATCCCCCCCTTGTAAGAAATAACTTACATCTGGTGCAATCCTGCTGTATATCAAGTTTTGGTTCAGTTCAGCAGCTGTTTAGCCGGTAATGAAGTACCAGGTATCTATGTGATATCCTGTATTGCTGATACGTGATGGATTGTGAGTATTTGTGTAGACAACTGTTTCTCTATCAGAAGTCTGAGGAACAGCCTTGGTTCAGGTTTTTTCTTTTGCAAAGGTTTGATTATTTTGCCACAAGGTTTGACAAAATACATTTTACCGTCTAATTCTGATGTTTGTTGTCTTAAAAGCATTGGGAAAACTAGCCATTCATACAAATACTGTGATGCACTGCATTTGATTATTGTTGTGCAAGTCCTTATGTATTGCATAGCATCTTGACCAAACGTATTTCTATTCCAAATTGTATGAAGCTGGCTGAATCAACCCGGATACACCGAGGAGACGCATCACTGAAAGCTGGTTTTAATGTTATGTCTGATCACACCTTTTGCCCCATGTCGGTGGAGAAACTAAACTACAAAATCTACATATTTTACAACGTCCTTCAGATCATGAAACGTGTATCAACGCTGCAGCAACACAAGGAACGTGTGCTAAGTTTCGGGATCGCTGCGCGGCAAACATGGATGTAAGCAAAGGCCCCGAATTCAAATGAAAATAAAACAGAGAGATAAAACACAGGAGGCAGAGACGTGCGATTGGTCAAAGGAACAATGACAACATGAAGAGAGCCAGAGTAACACAGACACACAGTCGACCCAGTCTGAGCATCATTTAGAATCCAGCTGGCAGAAAACGCCATACTACCCTTTTAATTTCCTCCCTCTGTCACATACACACACACGTACACACACACGTACACACACACGCACAGATGTAAAAATACAAACATACTCCCTCTCTACCTCTCCCTCTCACTCTTGTTCTTTCTCTGCATGTCCCACATCAATCAAATCTACTCCCAAAATGATCATCTGTTTAAGGCAGATTATCTTAGGGAAAGCCATCTATCGAATTACAATAGCACTACTTTATCCACCTCGCCAGACATCATCCCTGGAGTGTGTGTCAGCATGAGTGTGGGTGAGTGTGTTTGTGTGTATACGGCGCAAAACAATGTCCAGTGCAGTTAATTTCCACGTGCCAACATCCAGGAGTACACACACACACGCACACACACACACATTCACACCTCGCACTCTGCTAAAGCCAAATTGTTTTGCGTGCAGTTTGTTTTTTAAGAGAGCATTTGCATAATTGTATGGTATCGTTGGACTCCGGTTCAGGTTCATTCCCTTTTCAAATCAACAAATATGTACTTCTCATCCTAAATCCCTGTGAGAGCAGACCTGCCAATGCATCTCTTTAACTCTGGAACACGAGCAGAGGGATTCCCACGGCAGCCCTCGGCCGAGGAGGATGAAGCTGCTTCTATTTCATCACATTTAAAAACTATGGAGACCAGAAGACTTTGCTCTCTCCAATTAGAGCATTAAATGATAAAGCCATGCAGTAAGTTAATAGGCGTTTTTTAATAGGAAAAATAAGACCAAAACTTGTCTGTATCATTAATAACTTCCATTGGATTAAAGTGAAAACATGTGCTAAGCCCTCTTTGCTCGATTTTTTTTTCTCTGGCCATCTTGCACCCTCGCATGGTGCCAATGCATTTTGTGATCTTGTTAAAATGCTAGTTTTTCCACTGTACATCTATGTGAGCATTTTTCTCTAGGCAGGTACTATAAAGACATATTTTGTATATTAATCCATTTATAATAAGGGATCAGCAACAAATAGATTTGTAGATTAGTTTCTGAAAACCAGTTATTTCCCAAGTCTCCAACAAACCAACCTCCTCGTAGGAAAAGGCCTGAAGCTTCTGCAGCCACCAAAGAACAAGACGTGTGTGAACCCAGATTAGAGCCAGTGAGACATTAAGATACAGATGATGCTAGTTTCAGAGTTTGGTGTCAACAAATAGCCTCATGATTACAGAGACAGAAAGTTATTCTGACGAGTAATTAAAAGAATTTGCACTGCTGTTGCCAACACCACTTAATAAAAATAGCAGGGGAGAAGTACACAGGGTGACTGTGTGTGTGTGTGTGTGTGTCTGTGTGTGTGTGTGTGTGTTTGTGTGTGCGCACTCTCCGCAGCCAAGGGGCCTTCTGCTGCGGGCACTCTCAGTGAACAATCAAAACAGCTCAATTTAGGCTTTATCTGCAGCTCAAGCATGCACACACACACACACACACACACACAAACACACACACACAGGGCTGAGACAAAAGAACAGTGAAGTGAGGAAGGTGGGAAGAAAGCGAGAGGAAGGAGACATCAGCGGTGATGATGGCAGCAGTTTGGAAGGTCAAGTAAACTTGGAATTCGATGCACACAGCACCTGATCAATATCTTCCGTCTCTCTCTCCCTCTTTCTGTCCCCCCCCCCCCCAACCCCCACCTCCATTCTCCTTCTCCCCCTTTCACCTAGGAATACTAAGACCTGGCGGTATCGACTGCTGCCGTCCACTAGGCGATCCATAGCAAGGGGGTCAATCAATTAAGAGCACACATAAGAGCGCACATCAAGGCAAATACGTGGAGAGTGACAATGTGTAATCAACTGTTCACTGTACCCCCCCCCCCCCCTTTTGTTTTATTAGTCACTTCTGGGAAATGGAATCAAGTGGAAGAGAAGAGACACTTGTGCACAGGGGAAGAAACTTAAATATATAAACTAATATCAAATATGCTTCATCCCCAATCAACTGCAGATGAGTAAATTCATGTGAACAGAAAAATGAATGTCGACACATTAATTTCACATTTATCTGAACAAGTCTATTTTTCTCTTTGTAATTGCTTCCTATTGTTTGTCTTGTTTGTGCTCAAACAAGAAAAGTAGACAGTTGCTTGGGAGCAACGTGTGTGCGTCTCTGTGTGTGTGTGTGTGTGTGTGTGTGTGTGTGTGTGTGTGTGTGTGTGTGTGTGTGTGTGCACGCAGTGTAGTCTTCCTCTACTGCATCATGGCTGTCAAATTACAGCCACTGCTCCCACCTTGAGGCCAGAAGAGGTACTGCAGGTCAGGGGAGCAACACTGTGGCCCCCCCCCGGAAAAAGCCTTGTTATGCTAAAACTTCCCCAAAGTCCTCAACCTCTTGCTGTTGATCATAGAGCATGCCACTCAACAGTGATAGTATTTTATCTACTGTGTATATATATATATATATATATATATATACAGTGTATTCTTTATGATTATTATTTATTCTACTTGAGAAACTATATTATAAATGCCTCATAAACACTAAGTTAAGTGATTTTCTTAAAGTTTACTGAGTTTCCTTTTGGGCTTTTGTTGTTTTTATGTGATAGTAAAGACTTGACAAGAACTGTAGGGGAAGACAAGGGACCACAGACAGATTTGATATGAAACATGTCATATCAGACTGATGTGCTTCAGCCAATGAAGAGTAAGCTGTGACGCCAGATTTAAAGCAGCAGGAGTCTGAAGGGACGAGACAGATATTTAACCAAATTCAATGTGAAACCACTCAACAATCACACTGATTAAACAGAAACACATGAAGGATGTGATACTGGGAAGAAGCACAGTCTCACACCGACAGACAGAAATACACAATGCTTCAAAATTATGTCAATAAACCAAGCCTATTGACAGTTTGGAGCTAACAATAGTGCCATCGTGTGAGTGTGAGTGTGAGTGTGTGTGTGTGTGTGTGTGTGTGTGTGTGTGTTATTGGCCGTGGTCAGGGTTGTTATGGCGATGACAGCACTTCTGGAGGCTCCTGGCCTGTTCCTGTGTGATTGTCCTCTGCAGGAAGTGACGTCACCTGTTTGTTCTTGTTCCTCACTGACACAGGAAATGGACCACAGAGGGATAGTCTGTCTGTCTGTCTGTCTGTCTGTCTGTCTGTCTGTCTGTCTGTCTGAAAGCTATAAGTACCTCAGTACATCCACAGTCAAACGATGTGAAGGATGTTGGATCCTGTTTGTGTCTCACTTCCAAAGCAGCCGTACTACACCGCTAGGCCAGGCTAGGCCGAGGTGAACATGGTGAAGTCTCATTCTGGGATGTGTTAAGCTTCACATTTTATATCTATTGAGATTTGAGCATATACATAAATAACCTTTTATTTTCCGGGTAAACCCTCCTCCTGAAAGATCACACAACCAGCTTGCCTAGCAGGCTTTTAAGAATTAAGAGGTCTCAATACGCATTTGTAATCCCAGGGTAACCGCTACACCCTTCTCTGTGTAAGTGCCATTAATGGAAATCTTGTAACTCAAGCCTTATATAACAGATAAACAGGGAATACAAACGCATCACTCAAAACTTATACAAATAAAATATATATTTTTAAAGTACTAAAATAAAGGCTAAGGAGATCGATGACCTCAGTCGACTGAGTTTTCAGTTCATACACAAACACTGACCGAGGAGCTAGCATCTTAACGTCATTTGTAAAAAATAGATTTGGGTTATTTTTCAATAACTAAAGGGAACATTTTCTCCATAGCTCTTTCAGCAGTGTAGGACTCCTAATTCCACCACTACAGTATCATATGAGGATTTTAATAATACATGAAGCACCATAGATCCAGTGCTAAAGTATTTTTTACATCTGCAGTACCTACTCTGAGCCTCTGGCCTTTTGCATGTGTGTGTGTGTGTGTGTGTGTGTTTGTGTGTGTTAGGCTCACCTACTCCTCTCCATAAATGACAGCACTGTGGCTAACAAGCACTCCTGCCCATTTTGACTGGGCAACAAGAGCTTAATGACAAGTCACATAACAATGGAGAGGAGAGGGGAGTACAGTAAAGCACCACAGCCAATCTCTCAGTCTGTCAAACAATAGCTAGTCAGCCCTGATCTTCTCTCATCTCCCTCATTGTGGCGCAGATAAACAAATGACACACACACACGATCACAAACACAAACACAAACACACACACACACACACACACACACACACACCTGTGCAAATAGGGTCATACACACGGCAAATTCTTGTACTCGCAAAAACAAGCATCCTCATTAACAGAAACAGAAGATGAAGAAGTTAAACAAAGTGCAAACTCTCGGTCTCCAACACACACACACAAACACACACACACACACACACACACACACAGGCAGTATAACTCGTGGTAGAAGCAGGGTTTGATGACAGCCCCCTAACAATAGGGAGCAGAGCAGCCCAGCTATCTGCCTGTCACACAATGAAGGGGGCACTGCTGAAGAGGTTGTCACCACCAATACATGTAAACACACACGCACAAACACGCTGAAAAAGAATCATCACAAAAATAAAAACATGAGTGTGTATCCCAGTGGACACACACACACACAAGCGGGGGTAATTCAGAGCACTGCCATTTATGTGAAGAGCGCTCCGTTTTCCAGACTGTGAGTGGAAGTGAATTTGCTTTTTCTGTCGAGTGCAAGTCAGGTTGGATTAAACAACACTTGGCCAGTGCTGATGGGTTATCACTGTGCATCTGTGTGTGCATTTCTCTGTGTGTGTGTGTGTGTGTGTGTGTGTGTGTGTATGTGTGTGTGTTCTCTGATGATGCCCACAGGCGGCTGGCTTTGATGCAGGCAAATCTGTAGACAGCCCCCTTCTCCTGTCGGGACCCATCTCTCTCTCCCCTTCCTCTCAAGGTGTCCTTCCACTGTTTTCTTGCTCATCATCCTTCACTTTGTTTGCATCTCTTCACTCCTCTCCTCCCCGTCCCTGTGTCCTCTCTCCACAGCTCTGCTCCCACTCCTTGTCTGAAGAGCTCGACAGCTTGTTTCCAGAAATAAAAAATCCTTTAAATTATCTGAATAGAGATTTGGATTTGCAGCCGTAATATTTTAACCATCCCTGGTAGACGTACCACAAGCTTATATCCTCCTGTAGGGGGCCACGTGTTTGTATGATATAAATTGCTTTTTAATGAAGCATATTTTATCAAAGGGAAGCATAACACTACCCACAATCCTCGGGTGTAGTAGCGATGTGTCTGATTCGCCGTTCCAACTGAAATATTTACCAGAACCGCAAAAATCCCTTTGGCTATGATCGGCTACAATGGGATCATTCAGTGTTACTACACTTTGTTACAACACTTCACAAAATGCTATAAACACACAAAAGACAAACTACAATTTAATGCAACACTATGTCTACGGAAATAAGCCGTTGTTTTAAACTTGTTTCATATGAAATTCCTCAAATGTCGGTTCCAGAACCAGAGTTATTGTAAAAGTGGCCGATTATGTTGACTCTATTGACAAACCACCAGCTGGAAAAGAATCATTTTATTGTAGGTTTTTTAATCACTAAAGAATAAGGCATGTCACCTCCAACAGCTTGTACTTACACAGGCCTTGCAGCTAAGAGTCCCCCCCCCCCCCGCAACGTGTTTCTATCGACCCTGATTATTCTTTTAATCTGATGCAGATAAACTCCGAAACCACCGAGAGCTTTGTTGGAACTTGTGACACTTTCATTTTCTTACTCATGTTATTATAGTATGGGGCTGTGTTTTCTCCGGGCTCTAGGGAAGCCTCTTTATTGTGCTGAGCCAATAAAACAAAGACTCTGTGGCAGTGCTGGGTAGTAATTAACTGGTCTAATGAGGAATTCAGAGAGCACAGATATCAATATTGGAACAAAACCAGACTTGGGTTCTTTTTTTTTGCCACTGACAGCCACGGGAACAAAGAACTGAATGATATCCCAATGCTATTCTGTGACATTTTACTATAATAATGCTCAGTTTTTAATCAAACCGTTTCAATACATGAAAAGCAGCCGCCTCTGTCAGAGAAACATTACTGAGAGATTTTTTTGAAGTAATCTTTTGGTAATGAAAGCAAGCAGTCAGGCACGGAAATCAATGCCAAACAAAACAATTTCACTTGTAAAAAGAAACTGCTGTTACATTTCCTTATAGCACTTTCATTGAATGTGTTAATCAGCCATTTAGTTGCAGTGAGGCTGGTATTATAACTCACATGGTTTACACAGACTCACAGTTTAAGTACACACACTTCTCATTTAAGGGGTTGATTTATTTAATGTTAAGAGATGGCATAATCAATACAAACCCGAAGTAAGCTAGTAATCCTTCACAGCTTTATATCCTGTAAAAGTATAAACATCATCCAAATGCTGTTTAAAACATGTGACAGAAATTTTGCACTGGATGATGTATGATAAACAATTCCTGCTGCAGTTTAAAACCTCTAACCAGACTCTGGGATACAACCGACGGGGGTCAACACTGTTCATGCTCATCATGACTAAGTAATCAATGACAATGACAACATAAAAATACACCACTCAAGACTACGCTAGACGCTACACAGTGTCCGAGCGACAAAGATCTGCTCCCCACTTTATGATGTATAATGTTGTAAACTCGTGTTCATCCCGCATCCTTATGTTTGTTTTTAAAGAGACTGTGAAGGAAAGGATGTGTGTTGTAAATCGAGTCGCGATTTTTTCGTGAAAACTGCGTCCCGGTGGCTAAGAGAATAACATGGGTTGCGTAATTTTTAATACTTATTATAACAATACTTGTATTTGGGATGTATTGTATGGGACATGACTTTGGGGTCTTGTAAGGCCTCCGAGGTATCTGCTCTATCATCTTCTGCTCTTTCACACACTTCAGCACATCTGTAGTTCGGCTTATCCGCCCCCCTAAAAAAAAAAGATGCTGAGTCAGCCACTCAGTGAGTAGCACAGATCTGTGAGGGTGCTCAATTGGGTGGTTGGAGCTGCAAAAGGGGTCCTGTGCTAAAGTAAAATGAATGAAGAAAAGGACCAAAGAGCCTCGGTAAAGGAGAGAAGAGAAGCACTAATGGTGTCTGGATTGAAGTTCCATGGATTGCAAGGCAAAGGATCAGAACATAGCACTTGATCCTGCAGCACTCTGGCAATTTGAGCCACGTGAGTGCTGATGACATAATGACCCAACTGCCTGGTTCAGGACAGGAAAGAAGAGGATTGAGTGGGATTGCATCATGAACTGCAGCAGCAGCAGCACTAACGCACTCAGGCCGCTCATGGGTCCTGTGGCGAATCTGAACACAACTACTGTGTTTGGAAAAAGAATGATTGAACTCGTCCTGACAGCAGGAAGTTGATGGAAATTTACCACATCAATCTAAGTGACAGCAATGATTTCGATTTTTAATTGGCATAAACTGTTTTTCCTTTTGAGTAACCTTACCATGCATAAATGTTTTTTTTACACCAAAACTAGTGAGTATACACAGTTATTTAAAACTGGGTAAACCACCTAAAACAAATCATCCTTTCCTCCTTTACCAGTAGAGGAGTTTGCCTTTCTGTGTTTTTTCCTCCATGAGTATCGCCGAAGTTGCATTTTGCTTGATTTTGCTGCATGTTGTTGACAAGATGAAAATATCCCTGGCTCTTTGCGCACCAACGCCCGAAAATTCAATGTGCATCATCACGTTGTAGTGAATTGTAATTTCAGCATGTGGACTGCCGGAGAGGAAGAATCTAGCCTGTTCAACCAGGTCGTTTGTTTCCATCTCTGCTGATCAGAGCTGATTTTAACCTGGGAGTGAAGGCAGATTGTTTCCATTCCCATTGCAAACAAAAGATAGTTAGTGGGTTTGACCAGTGGAAAAAGGCCAATACAAAGTAAAGAGTTATGAAAGCATGTTAAAAATACCAATATACACATGCACGTATGCTACAAACATTGCTATTGTGGTGTTTCAGCATGCGGGTGCTATTTACTGTGTGTGCATTCAAGTGCTAGGTTTGCTTATGTGTTTCATGTTCGTGCACCAATGTGTGTTTGTGTATATGTGTGTCCGTCTGTGTCCCAGTGAGTCTAATGGTCCCCGGAGGCAGGCCAGCGTCCATCAGCAGACAGCAGGCATTAGTGCTCTGCCTGAGTATCGATGGACCACTGGTGCTTGACAGCGGGCCCCCCCCGTGGTCGCAGCACAGGATGAGTATATCTGCGGCTGTGTGTGTGTGGGTGGACTAGACACACTAAGTGTTTCTGATACATACGTGTATATACACACAGAAATAGAGAGATTTTTGTGTGTGTGTGTTTGAGAGACAGAGATGTCTGTGAGTGACCCCTGACCTCAGGCTATGTGTCACAGCACTGTCTGTGTATGTGTGTGTGTCTATGTGTGTGTGTGTGCGTGTGCGCGTGTGTGAATGAGGGGCCGCCCGGCTGTCATCGATCTCACACGCAACAGGCCAGCACTTAACACTTGGACTGTAGCGACTAATACACTCACACCCTCTATTACTGCCCCACTGGAGGCACAGCGTGTGCGTGTTTGTGTGTGTGTGTGTGTGTGCATGGCCTACTGCCAAACTCATGCTGCTGCTGTTCAATGGCAGCACAATAGATTACACATATAACAGTGTAATGATATATCTCTATTAGACCTTCTCCTCTCCTGTCTCCTCATCTCTCTCCACGTTCCGGCCATGTTTAACTTAGCTGAGCATGAAGAACCAGGAGAACAGGATCAGCGCTGCTACTCTCACCCTTTTTGTACTGTTACTCTTTTTTCATTTCGAGTAACAGGAAATCACCAGGAAACTCAGCAAAATGACAATCTATTGATTAGTATTTTTTATCCATCTAGCTTTAATTGATTCATTCTAATATGTTACACAGCTGTCACCTGTGCAAGCTGCTTATCACATTTATGTTTTATTGTTGAATGAGCTCTAGCAGCGTATAAGTCTGATGACTCAGCATATAAAGCAAAAAAGTAGGAGGTTCAGGTAGAGGCGGGATTAGTCGACACAGGACTTCATGTTTTCAACTCTATTGAAACTCTATTTCAACCATAACGATGATGTTTCTGGCGTAAACCTCAAAAGTTGTTTGGTGCCTAAAGCCTGTTTGAACTCCACTCCTCCTATGGGTCATGTGCAGCTGTAAGGGCCAAGCACTTGTTTAGTGTTTTGGGCATTGAGATGTAAAACTAACTGGTTTCCCATTTACAGAGTTTCAATTGCTAGACAAATTATACAATGTTCAAAATTCTAGAAAAAAAAATATTAATAAAAATATATAACGAGTTTCAAATGTCGTTGATACAAAGCTGTTAATTTAACTGCCTCACTTTTCCATAATCCTTTTTCCCACCAATTTGTGCTGCGGACCAAAGCTACTCGGTCATTGTAAACAAAGCACTTTACCTGACAGTGAACACTTACGACAACAGCGGATCAGACGTAAACAGCGACTCCAAATTGCGAGGCTCATCGTGTTATTGTAGGAAGGAGAGGCAGAGGCACAGAAGCTAAAACATCTGTAATTGCTGGTGATAGTAGCATCATAATAGAGCCTTTTTCTTACTATGGCAGACGAAGCATGATACAACACACAACAATCAACCGTACCTCAAGGTGGAGGAGATAAAAGACATCATATCATCTACCGAACAACAGAAATGGCCGTGTGTTTGATACTGTGGCTGTAAATAAACTGGTTTGGACAGACGTTAATGCAGGAGAGTTTCAACCAGATCGCCAGGGTAACTTGGGTGAAGATTGAAAATGCCCATATTTCATCCCGACGTGGTTTACATGCTATGAACAACCTTTATACTAAAACCATAAGTGCTGCGATGACGATAACTTGATTCTCCAGTAAGTCTTGTCTTCATTCTTTCCAGTAATGGCTTGTCAAAGCAGCCGGCTAAATCAAGCTAAATATTGCCTTATAAACAACTGGGCATTATCCATTGGGCGATCCAGCCTCTCACCGCAGCCGCCCAGGGGCTAATGTCCAAATGAGATGGTTCGTTTCAGCTCCCTCTGTCTCTCTCCCTCTCTTCCACTTTCACTTTTCTATGTTTATCTCCGTGACCTTGTCCTTTCTTTCCCCCCGTGGAGGTAAAAGACAGGAGGCAGGAGTGGTAGAGAGAGGAGGCAGGGTGAGGAGAGAGGAGATAAGGGGTGATGGCCATGGCTGCCAGGGGTTTTGTGTGTGTTGGAGAGGGGCATTAGAGGACAGAGAGGGAGGGAGGGAGACGTATGAGAGGAGACAGTAAGCTTTAGGCCATAGACCAAAGACCAAGCAGCCTCTTAAGTGATCTGATTGCCTTGCTTGAGAACTGCAGTGACCATGCTCAGAATGGTTACTAATAATACATCTCCATTTAGCCTGACCCTGAAAACATGCACATGAATAGACACTCGAACACACAGGCAAACACATGCACTTATCTGAACAGAAGCGATCACTCTCTTGTCTCATAATGAGAAACAATTAAAACGACAGACAAATGAAAAAAACTAAAGCAACAGAATTGTGTGTGTGTGTGTGTGGGGGGGGGGATGTGTAGGACAAGAATGGCCTTAAATGACGATCATTGATTAGCTTTAGGCCTCTAGCTCACTTAGGACACGCCATGTGTTTCGGACTCACACAGAGGTACACATACACACGAGCACACACACAGTGGATGGTGCACTGAAACAAACAGAGAACATTGAAAGTAGAGAGCAGAGGTCGAAAAACACAAAGAGCACGGATTTCTTTATATATTTATTAGAAATAAGATAGTAGGGAGTTCTGGAAGATGGCGGAGTGAGCAGTCACGTAGTTTTTGGCTCTCTCAACTCTGCGATGATAAACCCTCAAAAAGCATAATTTGGACAAATGGATTCAATGTTATATAGGAGGGAGCTAATGAAGAGGACGGATATACAAAGAAAATCAAGTCAGGCTTGCTGGCCTGAATGGATGTTTAAAGGTGCATGGAACCCAGTCTGTCGGCCTACAAGGTATGTTAAGGGACCTCTACTAAATCCAACGTAACTGATGCCGATTGAGAGACTGAAATAAAAGAGTTGGACATATCTAGACTGAGGGGAACCCTACGGAATGGGTTGGATGTTGGTTCTAGGGAGGGGCCCTTTCTGAGAGGAAGGATACCCCCTCAACCTACCAACTGGACTTGGGGGAGGCGACTTCCCGTTTTTGGAAGAAGTTTGTATTTTGTTTTATTACATATTATACTTTCATGTTATGTTTTATTGCACGTTATGCAATGTTAAATGTTCCTTGTTTACTCAACCTACTGCTGTTCAGGTCGCTTAATAGGGTTATTGATCTAGGACTAGATGGGCACGACTGTTAGACTGGTGTCACTTAATGTTAATGGATTGCATTTCCCAAGAATAGGGACAGGTTTATGACGAAACGGAAGAAGGACAGAGCCCAAATTATTTATCTGCAGGAGACTCACCTTAACAAAGTAGAACATGACAAGCTAAAGAGATACGGTTATAGAAATCTATACAGTAGTTTGTTTAAGGGAGGTCCCAAAAGAGGTGTGACGATTATGATATCAAACCAGGTACAATTCCAGTACGAAAAAGAGATAAAGAGATAGAGGGGGAAGACATATTATGTGAAAGGGAAGCTCGACAATGTGAAGGTTACTCTGGTGAATGTGTATGCACCCCCAGACTGTGATAAACTTTTTTTTAGATTGCTATTCGATGTAATCGCAGCGGAAACAGAAGGGATTCTAATTTGTGGGGGGGATTTTAATGTAGTTTTAAATTACAACATGGACACAACGAGCCTCAGAAAATCGAAACTACAAATATCAAAATACGTAAATACATTATTGGAGGAGATGGGATTGGTCGATATATGGAGGAATCGACAACATCTAGAGAAGGATTTCCCACACTATTTGGCGGTGCATAAAGTACATTCTAGAATAGACTATTTGTTTGTGGATCCAGGAAATGTTCACAGGGCTAAAGAATGCCACATAGGGGGTGCAGATATGTCCGATCATAACTCGTTGTACCTTGAGATAGGCATCAGTAACCGGAAAAGAATAACTAATTGGAGATTGAATGTGGGTCTACTGAATAATGAACAAAGAAAGAACAAATTCAAATTGGAAATACAATCGACCTACGAAAAAAGTAGTACGAAAAAAGAATGAAATTAGAAATGTATACAAAAAATATTTCCAAGAGAATTGGAAAGAGAATACCAGAATTCGGCTGACTTGGACACTCAAAAGAAAATTAAATTCGTAAAATTAGAAATAAATTATTAGCGAGACGGACCCGTAAGTAACTCGCGACTAGTCAAATCCATAAAATTAGGGACCCCCTTACGAACCAATTGATAACAGAGCCAGAGGATATAGAAAGAACATTCCAGGGATATTATGAGGAGTTATATAAACAGGCAGAGGAGAGGAGATTAAGTATTTTTTAAACACACTATACCTATGTCACACCTAGGGTAGAAATGACAGAGCGGACGGAGTAGGTTTTACCATGTACAACGATGGCTTTATTGTAGATTTCGAGCGGTGCAATTATCCAACCAAAACACGTTAACAAAATGTCTGCATCAAATCCAAATGACAACGCACAAAGCCAAAAAAAATGATCAGCACAACACGCTGCAGGTCGAATCCCCCGAAGGAGGAGGAGCCAGAGCTTTTAATGAGTCAGGTGAACCTGCGTGCCAGGTGCACCCAATTAAGGCTCATCACCTCAAATCAGCCAAACTACACAAAGAGACCAGAGGGCACAAACAGTTAAATACATGGCATGGAACGGCACAGGCCAGCAGGCCGTCACACCTACCAAAGATAGGACAGACACAGAATGATACCCTAACAAGGGATATTTCAATAGAGGAGGTAGTGAAGGTAATGAACAGATTAAAAAATGGGAAATCACCGGGTAGTGATGAATACCCAGCGGAATGGTAAGACATTCCAAGACGAACTGTCTCCACTGTTAGTGAAATCGTTTCATTGGTAATTTACAAAAATGCAAATTACCACCAACATGGACAGAAGCAATAATAACGGTCATACCTAAACCGGGGAAATAATCGACCAATATCTTTACTAAATTTGGACTACAAGTTACAAACATCTATTATTGCTAGACGATTACATGCCTTTACACAGGATTTGATCGACAAGGACCAAACAGGATTTGTGAGCGGGCGACAGACGCACAATAACATTAGGTGGACTCTGCATATTATAGATCAGGCAAACAAACAGAAAAGAGACACGATTCTGTTTAGCAAAGATGCCGGAAAAGGCGTTTGACAGGGTAAATTGGACTTTCCTATTCACAGTGTTAGAGAAGTTTGGATTCAACGATAAATCAATACAGATTATTTGGACTCTATATAAAAATAAATAACTCAAAATAAATGGAAGCCATCTAACAAGTTCGATCTAGAGAGATCAACCAGACAGGGCTGCTGTTTGTCACCAGCATACTTTATTGAACCATTGGCCCAAGCCATACCCCAGAATAGACGAATCCAAGGGGTGACAGTGCGCGGAGTAGAACATAAGGTCGGCCTCTTCGCAGATGACGTCATTGCATTCCTTGAACGGCCTAGTGAATGATGTTCATGATGGGGACTTGTATCTATTCAAGATACCCATGGTTGCAGGTAAAAAGGCCATCACAACGAAATGGGGGACGGAAGATCTACCCACTCAGACTCATTGGGTGGACACAGTGGGGGAAATAAATATTATGGAAAGACTTACACACAGGCTACGGCTGACAGGATCACAGATGGAGAGTAAATGGAGGAAGTGGATTCTATGGCAGTCGACACAGACTTGAAACGACAGCAGGTTTTTCATTTATTTATTTTTTATTTCTGGTTGTCGATGTTGTTGATGACTTGTAAATTACATTTTTTCAGAAAATAACTTGATTTAAAACATTTTGTATTGTGTATTTTTTTTACGTATTTTTCTTTCTTTTCTTTAAGGCTGCAAACTTATACAAATGGATGATAAAGTAAACATCATTTGGTGTTTAGTGGCACTGTCTTAAAAGATGTTCAGCTCTATAGATCTGCTGACTGTAAGGCAACAGTATGGATTTCACAGCATTTACAACAATCATTTGCATTCCGAAGGACCCGCGCTGGGGTGATAAAGCTCAGCAGGCCTTGTCCTCTGATCTGGCTGACGCTGGCGAGTGTCACAATGATCATCTCTGCCAGTGGATCTGTCATTTCTTCCTTTTCCTTCCGTACATCGTCATGATCGTCTCTTTTTCTCTTCAGTCCCGACTGAGCCTGACCCTCGGTCCTGATGCTTTCCGAAGGACCCGCGCTGGGGTGATAATGCTCAGCAGGCCTTGTCCTCTGATCCGGCTGACGCTGGCGAGTGTCCCGATGATTATCTCTGGCGGTGGATCTCTCATTTCTTCCTTTTCCTTCCGTCATGTTGAGACAGCATATCGTCATGATCGTCTCTTTTTCTCTTCAGTCCCGACTGAGCCTGACCCTCGGTCCTGGTGCTGTCTGAAGGACCCGTGCTGGGCTGATGGTGCTCAGCAGGCCTGGTCCTCTGATCCGGCCGACGCTGGCGAGTGTCCCAATGATAATCTCTGCCGTCGGCTCTATCATTTCTGTCTCTTTTCCTTCCGTCATTTTGTGACAGCACATCGTCAGGACCATCTCTTTTTCTTTTCAGTCCAGTCTGAGCCTGACCCTCAGTCCTGGTGCTGTCCAAATGACCCGCGCTGGGCTGATGGTGCTCAGCAGGCTTGGTCCTATGATCCTGCTGACGCTGCTGAGTGTGCAAATAATCCTCTCTGCCGGTGGCTCTGACATCTCTGTCTCTTTTCCTTATGTCATGGTGTGACGGCACATCGTCATGATCACCTCTTCTCAGTCTCCACTGAGCCTGACCCTCGGTCCTGGTGCTTACTGAAGGACGAGTGCTGGGCTGATGGTGCTCAGCCGGCCTGGTCCTCTGATCCGGCTGACGCTGGCGAGTGTGCCAATAATCATCTCTGCCGGTGGCTCTGACATTTCTGTCTCTTTTCCTTCTGTCATGGTGGGACGGCACATCGTCATGATCACCTCTTCTCAGTCTCCACTGAGCCTGACCCTCGGTCCTGGTCCTGTCCGAAGGACGAGTGCTGGGCTGATGGTGCTCAGCCGGCCTGGTCCCCTGATCCGGCTGACGCTGGCGAGTGTCCCAATGATAATCTCTGGTGGAGGATCTGACATTTCTGTCTCTTTGACTCCTGTCCTTGTGTGACGGCACATAGTCATGATCACCTCTTCTCAGTCCCGACTGAACCTGACCCTCGGTCCTGGTGCGGTCCGAAGGACCCGCACTGGGCTGATGGTGCTCAGCCGGCCTGGTCCTCTGACCCGGCCGACGCTGGCGAGTGTGCCAATAATCATGTATTCTGGAGCTGAAGTCACAATTTCCCTGGAGGCTCCTTTTAATATTCGACTCATCAGTACCTTTGAACTGGGTGCTGGTGCAGGGAAGTCGGCTGGTGTGCTGGGGCTGGTGAGTTTTTCCCGACCCAGCATGAGATGGGGGATTCGGCTGGACGAGGCCGGTAGCGGTGCACTGGGGCTGCACCAGTGGCCCACCAGCTGTGCTACTGTCAGAAGTCTGGATTTCCATCATTTGAAAACAGGACAAGACACTGCAGAAAAATGAATCCTTTCATTAGCTAAGTTCATCATGTGTGTGAGATAGTAAAGATGAATAAGACACATTGTAAGGACCTTTACATGTTACACATATAAATAGAAAACATTTAACCAGATCACATCGATGACTTACTAGCTGCTTTTTTTCCTCATGCTGGCGATGTGATGCATGCTGATGAATTTATGCTCCAGCAACTCATAGGGTGTGGCCCTTGTGTTGGGATTGAGCTGAAGCATCGCCTTCAGCATGTCCACAAACATGTTGACGTCGGATATCTCCGCAACTCTGTCTGCAGAGTTGTGTGAGTTGATGGGTTGGACCTAAAAAACAAACATGTCATTAGTGAGGTCCAGCAGCGAATAAAAAAAAACTTCTCTGGGACAATTGGGGGGTTTTCTTTTGATCTTAAAGAAATAGGCTCATGATGAATGATCCAAAGAAGACATACATCCACGAGGTGGTCCAGGGAGCTGAACTTAAAAGACCTGTTCTCCATTGGCTGCTTCCCCGTTGCTCTGCGGTACTCGTCTGGTGTCTGTTCAGAAAGTGTTGTTAGCAGAGTACATCAGCCTTGCACAAATGTATAGAGGGAACCAAATATGTTTCAACAAGTATATAGACATATTTGAATATCACAAGCTGTTCAGGTCGGTACCTTGAGTTGCCAGTGGGAGGTGGTGGAGTTGACTGCTCTCCTGAAATATTTTCGAGTCTTACGTCCTTTATCCAGCATGGTGTCGGGGAGCTGGCCCTGAGTCTCCATGATGAACTTGATCTGAAAGTACAACACAACTTAAAAATTCCACCGGAGTCAAGGGGAACTACTAGTTATTTATGTCTATAGAACAGAAAGCAATGCACTTCAAGTAGTTTGTGTACCATTTCATATTCACCCAAACCAGGGTAGAGCACGGAGCCGAGGTAAAGAGCAGCGGCTGTGCAGCCCAGAGACCACATGTCTATGGCAACTGAGAAGCGATTCCCCAACAAGATTTCTGGAGATCTGACAAAGGAGCAAAAGTCACGGTCACATAAAACAGGACAACTATTAGATTTTTTTTTTTAAGGACACCTCAAAAACTCTTACTGCTGGGGGAACAAAACACCTTGCAAAGAATGTTTTATATTCTTAGTTTGCATGCTTTTTCATTAATAAAACACAAATAAGATCTGTCATGGTTACGGCTAACTACCGGTATGCACGGGGCTGCAGGTATGACCCCGTCACAGCAGCTGACACCTCATGCGCTAGTCCGAAGTCGATCAACTTGACTCTGTAGGGCTGCCGTAGCTGATCAACCAACATGATGTTATCCATCTTGAGGTCTGTATGGATAATCCCTACAGCCTTCAAGTGTTTCAGTGCTTGGGCAACCTGAAAAGAGATTTTCATAAAAATGTCAGCAATGTGCCACAAGTATAGATATTCATACTGCTTTTTGGTGCAGAGGGGAAAACTGATGGACACACCTGCTGGACAATTGGTCTTATCTCTTTCACAAGGAGAGGTCGGAATTTGCGTTCCTCCATGAAATTCAAAAGACTTCTGTCTAGGTGCTCAAACTCCAGGCAACTGTGTCCTCTGTCAATGAAGTACTGGTTCCACTGAACAATGTTGTGTTTGCTCAAGTCCAGCGATTTAAGTTTCTTCAGAGTAGCCACCTGGAGACACATGACAGGTGATCACAAAGATTGTGTATCAGCTTTACACAGGTAAACTTAAACAAGGCAGTACACATGTGTGGATATAGATGCAGGATGTTATAACTTAAACTATAATAAGCACACAGTTTTGTTTCTTACCTCTTGATTTACCCTCTTCCTATTATCGACACGCAGTTTAATCATTTTGATGGCGACGATGCTCTTGTCGTCCAGATTCTTGCACTTTACGACCGTTCCAAAATAGCCCTGTCCGAGCAATGACTCCACCTGGTATCTGGAAGACCCAGAGTTGAGCAGGCGAGGTAGAACCAACTGGCTGTTCTTGGCATGACGCATGGCTGGCATGTTTCCTCAAAATATGGCGTTAAAAGTAAGAATAATGCTTTTCTTGTAGGTGTGCTTGAGCAAGTGCTTGCTGTTATCTATGATCATGTCATTAATAGGTTAATACTTAATAGGTTAATACTGTAACCTTTAGTAAATATTCAGTGGCTTCTCTCTCTGTCTTCATAGGTTATGGCTTTGATCCATAACCATGGATCAAAGCCATAACCTATGACGACATTGGTCCCCTCTCTCTCTCTCTCTCTAAGAGCTGTAGGACTGTGGTAGAGGTATGCGCCAGTTATTCCAGTTATCTTTCGAATTATTACTCACACACACAGTAACAGAGTCATACAAGGACTTAGAGCACCCCCAACTGGGAGACAATACTGACAAAGACAAAGTAAAGCACTGTACTGATGCAAACACAAGTTGCACATTGACATAATGAGGCCACTGCACATACAGTAGCTGACACTCACTGTAAGGTGTATGCCTTCTATTCAGGTATCCTTTCTATCTCTCTATTTGTTTTCCTCCCGCGCTCTGTACTTAGACACTTCACACCCCTTATGTGTGTGTTATGTAGCTTATAGTGTTTGTGTAATGTAGTTAGAGCTGAGCAAATGTTTTCCCACACACAGTCCAAACAAAAGCCAGGTGACATTCACATTCGCACTCACACTCTCACACACACACACACACACACACACACACACAAGCCACACACACACCATGAAAGAGGTGCAATTAGAGCATCCCACTCCAATTAACCAGCTCTCTAAACAAATCCACATTAGGCCCTCCATTGTGGCTGCGCTCGAAAACAGCCACTTGGGAAAGCAGCATAAAAGCTCCAACTGTATTTCTCCTGCTGGACACGTGTGCACAAGATGTGTGTGTGTGTGTGCATGTGTCCGTACGTGTGTATACACTGACACAGAATCCGGGCTGTTGTGATTGTGGTGGTGATGGGAAGATTTTGCAATCAGTGGTGGGTGGAGAGTGAGAGGAGGCAGAGAAGGAGGGAAGAAGCACAGCAGAGAGGATGGAAAGCAGTAGAACAGGGAGGGAAGCTGTTTGCAGCAGCACACAATGAGGAAACCAGAACCTGTAGCACTGACAGGATGAGTCACAGCACTGCTCCCAGTTTACTTTGCAAAGCTTCTCGTCATATTTATGTTTAGATATTTCTTACACCCACAATATAATATCATCATCATTAAATGACAATTGTAATGTTGTTCCTGAAATATCGCTTAGTTATATTTTTGTCCTCATATACAATAAGACTGCAAATAAAGATATTTTGTATATCATTATTTTCATGTAGCATAGTTCAGGTACTTTTGTCCTAAAATCACTGGTTTTGTATTCACTTTTCAAGGATAACAATACTAATGCAAATTATTCCCGAAAATTCATGAACTCAAATACACAAAGTCAATTCACGTAACTTTTGTGAATATTGTCCTGTTAGAAATCAAACAAAACTATGCCACAGCTTGTACAAAATAATATCACACCACTTGAGAAATTCAATGCTGATTATGTAATGTCACATTTTAATTCTACAGCTCACTTTCTCATGTGTAAGTGTGTGAGAGAGTGAGTATATATTAGCCTCAGTGAGCACACACAAAAGGTCTCTGGCGCCATGGCCTGCTGTGGTCAAATAGAGAGACAGAGTAGGAGAGAAGCGTGTGTGTGTGTGTGTGTGTGTGCATACGTGGGTGCGTGTGTGTGCTTGTATGTGTGTGCGAGAGAGATTTGGCACAATGTTCTTCAATAGTTTAAGAAAAGTTAAAAGTTAATTAGCGCTTAATAATAATAAGAGATAAACCAAGTGGATATGTTTTCACCGTTTTCATTCATTCAATTGACTGTTTGACTTTTGTAAAATGTGAAATAAAATTAAATTGTATTTATATACAGCCCATATTCACAAATCACAATGTGAATTAAAGATCTTAACAATCGGAAACCAGATCCTCTGTTCTTTACCTTAGACAAGGGGGTTAAAAAACAAGTAACAAGTGTCCCTCTCCCAGGACAGACAGGAGCACAACAGATGTAGCAGAGCATCAATGTTTAAAAGATGAATGTGGAAAGATGTCAAACAGAGACAATATATCTTCCTTTTCTAAGGTTGAAGCTCTGATACAAAGAGACTAAAGCTGCAGCACCATGTGGCAGTTAACAGAACAGCAGGGCAGCTTCCGGCCCCTCCGCCCGAGGCCCCCCGAGAGATGCTGCTGCTAGTTAGTGATGAGTGCAGTGTCTCTGAGGGCCACTTGAAAATCTGTTAACTTTCCCCTCGGAGGCCGATGCTAACTCACATTAGCATTTAGCACATCCATTAGCGCCAACTGACAGTTAAAGGCCCCCTTGGGTCTATTAAGAGTCTCCAGACAGAGAGAGACCGTCAGAGTGAACAAGTGACTGCAGCAGTTTGTGCATTAAAGCCGTGCAGTGAGTCACCGAGCAAGTTAATGGCTTCTTAGCTAAATAGCAAACACATTAGCAGTTTTAAGCAAAGACGTGTTGACAGGTTGAAGGCTGACGGGAGGCTGCTCCATCGCTCTGTTGGGGATTCTCGACAAACTAGAACTATGGCACTGCGGCTCTATGCCTCAGCCGATCAAAAACAACTGATCAAATTTTACGACTTTCCCTCAAGAACTCATGAAATATCACATTCGAGAGGCCAAAAACATGGTTGACCTGTGGCGACCGAAATTAAATGAGCGAATTGCACCAGATGTAATGAAAGTCACTTGACCTTTGACCTCCAAATAACCACAATTTAATCAGTTCATATTTGAGTCCATAACTTGCGCCTATTAAATATGTATCTTTCATGAATCCTTAATTGTTCATGTTGACCCTCACTGTCACTATGTAGACTTTAAGGGTGATGTAAAACAATTCAGATACTTGAAGGCACCTTTGAAGACTTTGTTGTACCTTTTTTTAACTGTTTTGCATTAATGAAATCTTTAAAGCTAACAGCATGAAGTAGAGGACAGTATATGTCGGTGATATGGTGTAAAGGTGGAATGATGATTGTGTGATTGTGTGTGTGTGTGTGTTTTAATAGGGCCGGTGTATGCTAGGCTTAGGTGGGACATTGCCAGGAGGGGCACACACACTGGGGTCGGGTGACTTAAATGGAGAAAAAAATCCAATAATTGTGTCTGTCCAGAGGGAGGGCGAGCTTTTAGCCAGGGGAGCGACCTGTTATTACTCTTTCTTTTTTCTTTCCCTCTTTCATTTCATCCCCTAATTCTAGGGTGAAGGGGTAACCTAAGAAAGGGAGGGACCGGAGTGGGCAGACATGAGGGTTACAGCCTGAGCTTGCTGTTAAAGTATGTCCTTGTAATTAGCTGAGTATTAGCAATGGTGACAATGCAGGAGCACTGGGCAGGGAAGCACCCTTTAACGCTCTACTCATTTCCTGAACTTAATCCCCACCGCTTACTTGTAATAGTGCACACACATCTAGACACACACACACACACACACTCTCTCTTTCAGTCATGCACAAATTCACATAATCAACTGGCTATAATGGGAGAGGACTCCCTCAGCAAAGCTACACCCAACTGCTCACCTTCAATCCCTATTGTGCTCAAAGTCATAATGGTGCTTCACTGCAGGGAATTTCTTCCTGCACGTGGATGTGTGTGTGTGTGTGTGTGTGGGTCTGTTTGTGTGCAAGTGTTCATTTATGTCAGCATCTGCACATTAGCATCAAGTTGTGTGACTGTTTACTTCTCCGGTGTCAGGAAGACTCCAGCACCCAGCAGTACTCGGGGCGAGTCCCTGTTTCGTGTTGTCTCTGGTGAACGGATGGAGGAGACAAGAAGCGAAAATCAATTACTAACAATTAAGTCAACCGGCAACTCTTTCAATGTGCCCTCGAGCCACTCAAGTCTTGCTAACACTGCCTCCAACCCCTAAACGCTGCACCACAGAGTGAAACGGGCACACACGCTCACACGCACACGCACACACACACACACACACACTGCATGCATGAACAAGACACATCCACATACTGTGTGACTATATTTTTGTATTTTAGTGGTTTAACTATAGACAAAGAAACAATTACAAAGGCAACAGATAAAACTGCTGTTCAACAGTTCAGGAGTGTTATGTTTTATTGAACTGTTATAAACATTCAAAAGGAAGCAAACATCATATCATGTGCCGGTTATTATTCACTTGGCTTCTTTGAAACATCTTAAAAATCTCTAAATGTCTCTCATGAGTATTTCTCTACATTTTTTTTACAGGAGAAAAAACATTTCATTTGAAAGCACAAAATGTATTTAACCATATAGTGGAAAAAGGTATCAGCTACTTCCACCACATTTACTGATCCCTCTAAACCACCTTGCAGCCTGTCCCATTAAAAAACACTGTACCTCATTGTGATACTAATGATTTAGATAAAATTAACCCCCGTCTGACCACAGCATGTGAAACTACAGAGCGGTTAAGTCTTTGTGAGAGTAATATGCAGAGTAAAAACCAATGTGTGACTACAAATCTGTCTCTTTTGTAAATCGAACACAAGCTCCTGTAGGTATTTTAGCTCATTTCCAACAACCTAAGCCGTCTATTCACTCTCTGCTGAAGCATGTTAGTGGGGTATCAGGCTTGGATATTATGAGGAAACATTCTAAAGCCCAGTTGGGGATATCTGATTTTCATTTGAATCAGCTCATGCGGTAGAAATTTCTTTACATCCTAAAAACTCTGATACCACTGACGTCACAATGTCGACCTGGACAAATGTCTGGAAAACGAGTTAAAAGCGAGTTAGGGCAGTTAAATGAGGGAATGTTAGTGCTTCTAAGATATTCTTCAAAATGCCTCACACAAATTTAAAGACAATTTATATTTCTAGATATGTTAAAAATGAACCAGGTCTCAATTGACTTGTGAACAAATCACAAAGTGATTTTATATATATATATATATATATATATATATATATATAAATAAATGAGGAATGTATTTTATAGAAATATTCCTGGCAAAGGAGCAATTAAAAACAGCTCAAAGGAATAAATAGAGCTATAGAGACTATGAGCCGGGGCCTGTCTATTTGAGTCCAGGGGAAGCGTGTGTCGTATTCTTGCTCCACATTGATTTTTGTTCCATTAGCTTAAATAAAAATCAGACGAGCCACCTGAGCTCAGTCCAGAGCACACCAGTGGAGAACCATTTCTATAGAGAGCATGTTATAAACAGCGCAGAGGGGGACCACAAACCTTGTCATTGACACAACAGTCTGAGTGAGCGTGTGTGTGTGTGTGTTTGTGTGCGTGTGTGTGTGCCTGCCAGCTCCTAGTCTAGCTCTATTGTCTAACAAGGTCTAATTAGCACTATGGCACAATGAATTAGCATAATTATGCAAACAGGGCTCTGCTGTAGGCTTGACACAAGGGGAGGCTACGGGGGGGCACCTATTACAACACACACACACACACACACACACACACACACACACACACGCACGCACTAAGAACACTTGGACACAACAAGCAACACATTTAACACACACACATGCCTGTGATAGATCCACTGGATACAGAAGACGCGCACACACACACACACACACAAGCAAACACACACACCTGTCTCACACCCGGACAGCACACAACACACAGCTCTCATGTTCACTGATGATTGGCCCATTTGATCAGACATTTATCTGCCACGCTCAGAGACAAAACACTGTAGTAACAGATGCTGACACTTCCTGTAACAAACAGTCACTACGCCACGACACACAATACAACAACACACACACACACACACACACACACACACAGAGAAATGACCTGCTTACATTCTGGGCTTATAGTATTTACCAGCGGGGGTGATAGGTGAAGTCGCTGGGAGATAATAGGGACGACTGAGCGTCTGAAAGGCGACCAGGCATTCAGACAATGACAGCTGGAGTGAAGAAGGCTCTATTTAGCTTCATTAGGATGCCTGGCCCTTGATTACTAACACACACAAAGACATCCTAGTGCAGGAAGAGGGAAAGCAGCGCTCTGAATGGGATTGAACTGCATCAGTGGCCCTAGAACATGCAACGATAATTAATTCCATGTGTATGAGCAGTGTGACCTCTGCCTGGAACATGAACCCAACAAGTAACTCTACAAACCAACAAGTCCTCTTACCAAAAGCCCTGCAATGTCAACAAGCTTTACTTAAACCCTCTCAAACACACACACACACACACACAAACGCACACACCTTCTCTGATGCATTCGTACTCAACCAACCCCAAGGGCCTGCATTGTGCTCTACAGTCCTGATCCCTCGCAGGAAACAAGCACCCCTAAAACCCCAAACAACGCCGCCACAAAGCCGCTCTTACAATTACAAGCCCCCTCCGCCGGCTGAAGAAGAGGGAAGGTCGGAAGTTCAGAGTTCAAATAGTTCAAAGTGATCGAGAACAGTCTGAAATAAATAGGCCCCCAATCATTCACTGACAACATAATGAGCTACAAGTGTAACGGCAAATCCATGACTTCTGGATGACCACCAGAGGGGGTGATGTGTATTGTGACCTCTCGTCAAGTGTAAAAACACAAATAAAAACATATATCAGTCATAACTTTAAAACACGTAGCTGGTTATTATTTAAGTTTATTCAATGTTTTGTACATAAGCTTCAAAGAGAAATTTAAGGAAGTTATTTATTTTAATCTCCTTTGCTGGAGAAAAACACAGAATAACAAAATAACAAAGACAAACTGACATTGACAATTTAATCTTAATAAAATAAAATGCTACGATGTAGATAAAAAGGCAAACGCAAAGCCAGTGAGAACATGTGTCCTCATTCTAATCAAAGCAAATCAAATTCAAAGTTCACTAGCAGGCTATTCCCATGACAGAGACTCAATCATTCATCTTTTATTATTCCACCTATTGCCCGATGATATTAAAAACGTATGCTGGTAAAATACTGCATGGTCATGTTAATTAATTGTACAAACTTAATAAGAAGAGTAAAAGGTGACAGACAGCAGTAGAAGGAAACCCTTTGGGACTCGTATTTTTCAGGCCCAGTCAGATGCACGGTCTCAGTGGCACCTAAGAAGTCATTAAATGTAGTTTAGTGATTTCTACTTTCATTTCTTTCAGTGCAGAGTCTCCTCAGTCATCTGCTGCTGTCTCTGCAAACACTCTCCACTGCTTACAACCTCCTCATTGAGACCCCTCTCGTCGTGAAGTAAAACCATTGACTGCAGCTTATCGTCGCCTTAAGAAACAACATATTGTTCACGTACGTGCACAGTGGTGGGACAAACACAATGGCCGGCAGAGAGCGTCGTGCTGAGAGGGGGGTGGAGGGGTGGGGGGGGTGATGGGGGGTGATGATTTTAAGCTGAGTCCACACATTTTGGAGGCGGTGAGCTAATCCGGTCGGACTTTTTAGCCTGCTATTCAGGAGGACAAGGACCCCTAGGATCTGGACTTGTCTGCACCTCAGGGGAGGGGGATTATCAAGATAGCAGGAAAGGTGGAGAGGGTGTGATGGTGGCCAGAGTGAAAATGGGTTTATTAGCAAGAGGGTGTAGATTTGTGTGTGAGGCTGTGTGTCTTTGTGAGGAGCACAAAATACTAGGTGTAGGTGTGTGTGTGTGTGAGTGCGAGTGTGTGTGTGTGTGTTAAGAGGGGATTCTCTATGACCACAACCCCCAAAAATATACCCCTGAGCTCTGACAGGGTCGACTCTGGGCCTTTCAGAGCCTCCTCTCAACCAGTCCTAATTGATCTCACGCATTACTAGTCCCAAACATGGGATGGAGAGGGAGATGGCTGGCTCATTGTCTGAGGAATGAGGTCCCCTTTGCTTGTGGCTCTCCCCTCCTTGTGCACGCTCACACACACACACACATACACACACTCCACCTCTGGCATGCCCACCCACCATTTCCTCTTCTCCCCCCCTTTCCCCTCCTCTATGCTCTCATCTCCGGCTGTGCTAATCCACCGGCCAAGTCAGGAACTCAGTTACCCATCTGGCCGAGCATGACTCAAGCTGGGAGGGGATGGAGGGGTGGGAGAAATGAGGGGGTAAGAGGGGCAGATTGGGGAAAAAAGGGATGAGGGTAATACTGTGCACAGCCTGAAATGAGGGAGGAGAAACTGGGGCAGGTGTGTTTATACTAGTTACTGAGGAAAAAATGAAGAGAAAGACAGAAGAACGGAGAGAATGAAAAATCTGTGAAATACAAAGAGCCCAGCGGGAGCTGCCAGAGTCCGACAAGGACAATGACCTCTTCTGTAGCTCGCTGGAGAAAAAAGTATTGATCCTATTGTCTCCTTGTAGAGAAAAGGGATCATCCGTTCTAGCAGCTCTGTCGTGACTTATATCGTCTGATCCCAGTGTGCAGTGAAGTAGCCTCTAGACATGGTCTTCACCTCTGACACTGACTCCTGAGGAGCCATCTGGCTGGTTAACACTAACACACCATGTTCGGCCTCGCCATCACGTGCCTGTGAAGACGGATCTTTACGCAAACAAGTTCAGAATTAATATATAATACAAATGTGTCTGAGTATAACGTCTATGGAGCAGCATCTTTTATCTCTTTTGTGTTATTGCACTTTTAAGTATGATGGCTTTTCTATCAATTGTTATCTTTGCGCTGCAATTTGTAACTCTGCCTTTGAGAAGTTCTTTATGATAATTATCATCATACCCATATTCATATTATCTTGCATCAGCACATTGTTTGCCGCTGTTTCTAATGATCCTTGTCTTGATTCTAGAATATTTCATGAGGTGTAGTGAGAGACAAATTCCCTCTGAGATGGACAACTGTCACTAATCAGTGACTAACCAATATATATATGTAAAACATGTAAAACAATTATTTTACATGCTATTAAGTACTTAAATCTATATATATATATAGGTTGTAGCTGACATAATGTAGCCTACACCACCGGTACAAAGGAAAGTATTAAACTTCACCTTTTCAAAGACAAAGAAATGTGTAAACTTTACGTGTGTGCCGACCCAAAGACACACACACACACACACACACACACACACATTAGACACTGTGTATTCTTAGGCTGTGTAAAAACAACATCATTTGGTTTTAACCAACAGAAATGATGTACGTGTACATTTGCATATAGAGCTGGGAAGTGAGATCTGATCACAAATGGTCACGGGAGAAATATCCAGGACACTGTTGTCCACTTGTGATGGGATCTCTGGTGCATTAATAGGAGCAGTACAGCACTACAGGAGGTACTACTGTATATCTCTATCAGAATGCTGAGAAAACGGCACAGGTAACAAAGGAGGACAGATTCACCAAACTGTAAAATAATGACCCCAGATAAAGAGGAGCAGCACAGTCTCTGAACTGCATGGAGCTGGTTTGTAATGAGCTCACAGGAAGTGAGAGCAAAGCTAAAATTGCACAACAAACAAAACGCGACAGAGGAAACTGCATTAAAGTCAGTTGAGCTTCACAACATGAAGGTCAGAATCCAGGCTCGTGTTTGTGATGATGCTCCTTCTCTCTGTATCACAGACCATGAGCAGATCTGTCGGAGCTTTGTTTCCTCCCAAACCGCTCATCACTGTCCACTGAAGTAAGGAGAAGACTAAAGTGGATTTCACCCTAAAGGGCGTCTGAAGGTGGTTGGGAGGAATGAGCACATGACGCAAGAGAAACGCTCCCATTCAGAGAGGGAGAATCAAACCACTGGCATCAAACCATCAACCAAACAGGAACCGCAAACAGCATGAGATGTGTGTATGTGTGTGTGTGTGTGTGTGTGTGTGTGAAATGCACATATGCTTCATATATGCAATGCATAGTATGAAGATTAAATTTGTACTCACAGACGTTACCAGTGTTGTCGAAACTGTTGAGCACTTCATTCACCCTGAGAGGACCCAGGTTATCCCTGAGGGAAACACAAATATAGACGATTATACAGCAGCAGAGAAGAACGTGTTTAATCACCATTGTAGGCCTTTGTTCTAATGAGAAAGTATTTGATGTGTCGCGTATTTAAAGTTGTCGAGGACACGTTGGGCCTTTACCGAATCAAACGATGATGATTAATGAATGAATCAGTTCATGATCTGAGGCCCGCCATGTGTAAAAAACTTGTTATAACACTGACTTATAGCTAAATAGTCTGATGTGCCATGGTATCATATATAATTGCGTTGTACTTTATTAGTGCCATCATGAAACTAGAGTTGTGTGTGCGTCCATTCAAGTTTGTGTGTCTGTCTTTGTGTGTGTTTACCTGAGTAAGGCACTGTACTCTGGAAAGCACACACTTCTGTACTCCACCCACTGGTCATCTGAGGTATCACTGGGGTCTTGTGTCACAGGCCTTTTCCTGCTGAACAGGTTAAACGTGGCGAACCTGCGCACAGACGCCTGTTTGACCTCTGGACTGTCGGCCTGCGACTGACGCAGCACCTGAGGGAGGTACATGAGGGGAGACACAGGGGAGCGTGTGAATTCTGGGTTCCACCAAAAGGGATAAAAGGTTCAAATCCCCTTATGAGGTCGGAGGATATTCACAAATAACCACTTTTCCTGTTTTGGCTCTGCTTCATTTCAGCTGTTTAGAAATTCAACAAATGCTATAATCTTTAATTTCTCATGGAAGTTGTCTGATCTTCCCACTGACAGTCTAAAGCACAAAGAGTTTATTGCTGTGTGAGGTGGAAGAAGTGCAGAGTGTGAGTTCGACCCACTCCTGGGAGCTGTTCCTCGTAGCCAAGTGTAACATCTGTCTAATGCCCATCTATGGGGAAAAAGTGAAGAGCTACTGCTCTTGTGTGTTTGAGGTTCTTGTGCATGTAAAGAGTAGGTAATGAGTTGCTGTGGCCACATGACAGAGATAAGACTCTAACCTGAGGCAAGTTTGAGGGTGGATACAAATGGGTGTAATTCCTAAATGGTTCATGTGATATTTGTGTTAAACTCCTGGAAATAAAGGTGAGAGTCTACACGCTGTATAATATCAGTTTAAGTTGTGAGTTACATGATCAGTCAAAGCAGATCCTAGTTCTACTTTCTGGACAAAATTAAGCAGAAAAAAATGACAGGAAGAAAAACTGGTAACTACAGCCAATAGTAAAAGATGGACACACTCCTCCACCCCCCCTCCCCCCCACAAAAAAAAACAAACGAAAGCTCTCCCTTATACAGCTTGAATCTTAATATGTGCATCAAACTATGTGAAGTACAAACAAATCTCATGTAAATCCCAGTCAACATGACCTGGTTGCATCTGATTCTATTGGTCAGTGATTTGCAGCACAAACAGGAGCCAGTGTTCTTTAAGACAACAACAACAAAAACAACAACAACAACAACAACAAGAGTACTTTGATTTGACCCTGAATGAAACAGGCTACAGTTTCTAGGTATGTATTCTGATTATCCAGTACATCCCATATCCTGTAATACAACACATAACGCATCCTCTTACTTATTACTTGAATTGACACAACACACATTTGAGTCATTTGTGTCCGGAGTGATGTGTTACAATACGCTGCTGTAACAGTGTAAAGGGGAAACAGGACACACCTCCTTGTTCATAACATTACAGCAACTATGTCTGTGCAGATTCTCAGTCATCCAGGTCATTGTAACTCAAAACAGGTCAACTGAACTTGGTTGAGTTTCATGAAGATGTTTCCTTTCTCATCCAAGAGTCTTTAAAGAAACTCAATCAAGTCCAGTTGACCTGATTTTAAGCATTTGGATGTTACAGCAACTAGTTTCACAAGTGTGTTTTCTTTTTATAAAATATACAACTAGTCAAATGCTAATTCCTGTACCAGTCAAACCAGAACACAGCGACCTGTCCTTCTCCTACAGTGAAACATGTTGAACCCATTCGCTGACGCCTGGTTATGAGGATTAATAACTGAAATATAAATCTCCATCATCTTTAAAAACACATTCCACGCTGTGTTTGCTCCTGGGATGATCGTACCTGTCTGAGCAGGGTCCACCGGGCTTTGGCCACATCACCCCCGCAGCTCTCGGTCCTGGAGGAGCGGGAGTCAGCGGAGCACCTGTCCCCGTTCAGCTCCATCCTCCGGGGGGAAGCCGGCTCCTTCTCCTCCGCAGCACCGGTACAGTCCCTCTCCATCGCGTCTGTCCGCTTCCACACGGGGATCAACTCACCGGCTGCACGGCTGTCACGCGTATCGGTGGCGACAGGAAGGAATAAAGCTTCACCAGCCGGGGAATCACCGCAGGGGAACGTGTGTGACTGTTTTCACCTGTTACCTCCACGATGATCAGGGAGTCACGCTACTTCCGTACACTTCAGGCCTTCAAGGCATAGCAATGGATTGTCGAGTCCCTGGTGCAGGATTCCACTGGTGCACAGAGCTATATTGGTGGGATTCACCTCCTTACTGTAATTACAGTGTACTGTGTTTATGTATTTTATGTAAATAGAGAGATTTGAGGAGCTGTGTTGGCCTGCAGCTCTTCTAACTTTTAATTTGTATGAATGATTTTTTTAATCTGCTTCTTTTCCTTCAAGATTTGAGATTTTGTGTTTGCATTTAAATTGTTTTGTTTGGTCGATGGATGAAATAAACCTAGGCATGAAATAAATGTGTAAATAAAGTGTATTTTACTCATTTATTTACTTTATTTGAAGACTTATTTAAAGATGCTCATATTCATTACATTACATTATATTACATTACATGACATGTCATTTAGCTTACGCTTTTCTCCAAAGCGACTTACATTTAAAGTACACTCAACATTTATGAGGGGCCATTTAGGGGTTCAGTATCTCACACGATATATTCACGATATTAGTTGGCAAAGTCAGTTACCAGTCAAACAAACAAGCACTAGCAAGATTAAATAAATTCAAGAGATTATATATAAGTTTTTATAATATATATAGGTTTATACAATATCAACACACATGCTGGCTCTCTCACAATCTCAAAGTAAACCCATTAAAAAATTGATAAATTAATGAGTAAAACAGGCGAATAAACAAAATAAAAAGTCAGAAATGCAGAGTGTACATCGCAAGCAACCAGACAACTTTACAGATGGAGGTGGGTCTCTACAGTGGCTGAGAGAACTCAATGCAATGCAAATGAAGAAAACACTGGAAATATGATCAACCTGGCTGCAGTTCAATGCTTTGTCATTTGTAATTTCTATTTCAAGTTATTTATGCTTTAAGCATTTATATTTTGCCAAACTTATTTTTGCTTATGTGAACACTGATTATTTTTTGGCTTTTATTGTTCTTTACATCTATATTTAGAAAATATGAAGGTTTTAATGTTAATTGTTCTTGTTTGAAAAATGCACTCATGTAATGGAACCATTTGAAATTGAACACAAGTTTACGCTTCCTACCCTTCATTGTTGTAAGATCCTACATATCATGATGTTAATGAATGCTAATTGAGGGGGCCCCCGGGAGTTTTGGCTTGGGGCCCCAATAGACTGTAGCATCGCCTCTGCCTCTGAGGAGACTCTCAATCCACATGTCTGACTTCGACTACTTGAGTCTGTCGCTGCCTACTACGTCACTACCAGCTGCTTCACGTGCCTGGGATGGATCTGCTCTCTCCACTGACAGATGCACAAAGTCACGTAAACAACGTTAAAAACCGGAAACAACAGGTGGAAACTCAGTGACCGCTCGTTGCGTGGGTCCTATTTGCCATCGTGAATCCCACATGGGCGATAGTCGGCCACTCAACCCCCACGTAAACAAACGAGCCACCCTCTGGTTTAGCTAGCTGGGCTAACTGCTAGCCGGGTGATGGCAGCCGTCTCGTCTCTGCTCGGCTCCTCGGCTCGTGTCGCTGCTCGGATTCGACCTGTTTGTAAACAGATGGCTCGTGTGTCCTCGCAGCGACGCTACACTCGGGTAAGAGAGCGAGAGGAGCTGGGGCGTCCGTTACCGTCCTGATAAACCTTCACCCCGACCGCGTGAGATTATCCATTATTCACCGAACAGGTGTAAAGGAGCCACGATGACAAATGTAGATAAAACACCTGAGACACGTGTTTCCTCCGGATGTGGATCAGTCGCCACAGGAGGAAACTACACACATATAAACACAAGTACACAGTTTTGTTAAAGCTCAAACTTTATGGCTTTATGTTCCAACTTTAAAGTTTGATTCCACTGTTTATATAGTTGTATATGATTCAAACGTGTGGGCACCAGTATCATGGTATATGTAAAAGACTGTGGGACTGTAAAAGTCTGGTATTTTGTAGTTCTTCTATATTTACGCTTATGAAACAGGAAGTAACAGCATTTATAGTTTTCTACTTGATTTCACTTCAACCAACAATGTTTATGAATCAATATGAAACCTATTCACTGTATCTCACACTGCTCTGCACATACTTTTCTTGTTTTTACACTGTGTATATTAGTGTTTATTCCATTCATATTTTTCTATATTTCTTATATAATAAGTTTTATTATCCTTACATTTATTATTACTTACTGATGCCTATTTTCGATTCTTGATGCTGTAAAATTGCAAACTTTCCCATTGGCACTAACACAGGATTGTCTTATTATATCTCATCATCTTCATTGAGATGATCATTTAGATTTGCACATAAAGCCTTTGCATAGTTCTCTGGTTATTTACAAAATAAGAGAAGCAGGTTTCATATCAAATTAAATATAATGCAATGTGAGGAAGGAACACTGTCACACTTTATTGGAGGGATATAAAAAAAGTACTGACACTGGTTAACTGACTTGTTAAAAAGTTTTACAGTTCAATGTCACAGTTAAATGTCCATCCTCTGCGACAGGAGACAATAACCTTTATTGACACAGCAATTCCCCCTTACCGTTGGAAGTTTAAAAAAATGCATCCTTAATTTTAATGCTATTTTATTTCAGGAAAATTCCACCTCACCTGCTGATCGCCTCAGTTCTGGACTTGAGACGTACAAGGACCTGCAGAAATATTTCAACAAGAGACTGAGGGCGATGTACCGGAGGATCTCCAGCACAACTGATCACTCAGTGGTAAGAACTGTAATGATGATATATATGTTTATGTAATTTTGCATATACACATGATATAATGTCCCTCAAATTAAGCACCAACATACATCCTTCTGACATCACATACTTAATTTCTTCGTTGGGTCGAGCAAGATCTGGAAAATTGTGACTTTCATTCAGAAATAATTGACTGCAGTTAAATTCCACATTGTTTTTTTTTTAGTATCCACTGTGATCTCTATTTCTACAGGTCTCTGGCCACCATCATGTGTATTTCATTGAAGGCGATGGCATCTACAGGATGAACAACAGGCACAGTAATACATCATGAATGTAGTGAGACAGTGTTCACTAATGACCCTAAATCTAACCCTGCATCTGCAAGTTAAGTGACATTCTCACTTTTGTGAATGACTCAGTTTCCTCTCCCTGTTCATAGGAGACCTGGAGCCGGAGCAGGTGCTAAATGTAGGACAAGTCTCTGGAGGAGAGGAGGAGACGGGATCTAAGAATGGAGAGAGGAAGCAGACGTTTCAGTGGATCGTCCAGAGAGTACGTTTATCCCCACAGGAGAAGCATCTCGCTGCCACGTTAAGAGCTGCTCATAGAGAGGAGCTGAGGTGAATCACACACTACAGCATTAAACCTACAAAACACACTTTATCTGGCAGCAGTGTCTTTTGTTTTGCTTGTGTAAATTTTATCTTTTTAAGTTAGTGAGTTAAAAAGCAGATGTTTGTACTTTGAATTTCCAGGTGTGTGATTGTGAAGCTAAAGAGGGAAACGTCCACTTCTTTGGATCCTTCACACATCTTAATAACCCTGGACAAAGTCTTCAGCTGTGGTATGTTTTAAATGGCTGCACTTAAGAACAAAATTCGCTTAGAAAAGCAATGTTAGTGCACAGGCTAAAATAAAAGTATGTTCCCTGCGTCGGTACAGAATGGGCCACAGATGAGATCCTGTTCTTCACGACTCTCGAGGGCCTGCGTTGCAGCAGAGTGTCTCGTCTGGACCTGACCTCCGGTGGAAGCAGGATAACGTCTGTGTATGAGGAAACACGACCTGAGTAAGTGTAAGTGATGTTCCATCCAAGCCGTCTCAGCCTAACAACGTCTGTAACTGAAACACTGCACCCCCCCAGTGTGTTTGTGGAGGTCACCCTTTCCAGAGACCGACAGTTACTGAGCATCAACTGCAACAGCAGGACCAGTTCAGAGGTGCTGCTGGTCGATACCACAACAACCAGCGTAGGGCCGCTCCTGGTTCAGCCTCGACAGCCGGACCTCTTGTACCACGTGGAGCACTGGAGAAGGACGCTGATCATACTGGCCAATACAGGACCAGGACAGGAATATCAGGTAGAAAGAAAGGTTGTGTTCTTAGCCAAATAATTCTGTAATTTCTTAAATTAAGTAGAAGTGGTTGGAATAAAACATATTCTGGAATATTGAGATTTAAGTGAGGCCTTTGCTCACTAGGTGGTACAAGCTCCACTCTCCAACCCCTCCATGCTGTCCTGGGTCCCACTCTTTGCCCCGTCTTCTGGCTCTGCAGTCAAAGACATGGACGTGGTTGGAGACCACTGTGTGTTGACTGTAAGATTCCGACAATGAGCTCGTCCTGATTGTGATCCCGCTGACTCAACCTGAGAAAGCCTACACTGTGCCGGTCAGTGTGTCAGAAAGCTCTTGCATATATTGCAGACTTCCTTCCCTGTTTTCCATTTTGCTCGTATTTTATTTTGCCCTTTAACCTATTACCCATCTCTTATACTGGCATATGTCTACACTCGTTCCCCAGCTCCCTACCTGGGCTTGCGCCATTCAAACCAGAGACCAGGCTTGGCAGACCAATGCAAAGTGTTGGAACTCCTCATCTCATCTCCAGTCCACCCACCGGTGCCCTACTGTCTGTACCAGAGGACGGTTCCTTCTATCAGTCACTGAGGATGGATCCGTCCGAGAGAACAGGGATGATTATACCACCGCACGTTTAGAGGCCTGCAGCAAGTGAGAAGACACATTCACACACACTGACACAGTATCTGCAGGGAGGTGAGCCTTTTGTATCAAGACTCGAGTGTCCACTGATAAAGCTCTTTTTGCAACCCCCCCCATAAGTGTTTAGCAGCACATGCATCTCAAACAGCTTCACACATACACCTGCAGGAAGGAAGTGATGACATTTGCAAACTAGGGATCATTAACACTATTGGCCTCATCCCAGTTTGCACACTGTCTCCTGCCCTTTCTCTGCAGGACGGTACCCTGTGCCAGTCACACTCTTCCATGCAGTACCTGTGGAAAGTCTGAGACAGGCGCCACTGCTGGCTCATGTCTATGGAGCTTATGGCAGAGATCTGCACATGGATTCTGCCCAGAGAAGAGGCTGCTGCTGGAGCAGGGCTGGGCTCTGGCCTACTACTGCCACATCAGGTAACCTATCATCCCCACTGCGTCAGCCTCACACTTACTCAGCAGTTTATTTGCTGATGAGGACGTATCTAACTTAGTGTGAAAATCAAACTTTGTTGTAAAAGTGAATCGGTTCTTTTTCCTCCTCCTCAGAGGTGGAGGAGAGAAGGGTCTGTCCTGGCAAAGACAAGCTCGTGAGGAGAGGAAGCTGAAAGGAGTGGAGGATCTTCACGTCTGTCTCCAACACCTCTTCTCCTCAGGAGTCTCCTCACCTCACTCACTGCCCTCAAAGCCTGCAGTGCTGGGGCCGTGCCAGTGGGAGCGCTGTGCAACAGAC